>NC_136268.1:114245319-114380319 GCF_964187855.1 Myxine glutinosa | reverse complement strand
TACATACCTTGTTACAACCAGCTTATGGACGACATACCTAGTCACAACCAGATTATGTACTATATACCTAGTTACAACCAGATCCTCCCAATCCACTCCTTCCCCTCTATCCTGTCACCCCACACCACCTCCCACCAGACTCCCACCCCACACCTTCCCCTCCCTCTTCCCACCTCCACCCTTTCCCTCCTTCATCCCACAAATTCCAAGAAAACTCCTAGTAAATATCACCTGTCGCTTTGCTGACGGGAATACAGAGATAGGTGGGGAGAGAGAAAGAGGAGGGAGAGTGAGGAGGGGAGGCGGGAGAGAGGAGAGAGAGGGAAAAGGGAGGGGATTGAGGAGGCATAAGAGAGGAGGGGATGGGAGAGTGAGAAGTGGGAGAGTGGAAGAGGGGAGAAGAGAGAGGAGGAAGGGGGGGAGCACGGATGGGAGGAGTGGGGATGGAGAGTGAGGAGGAGGTTAGGGGGAGAGAGAGGGGAGGGAGGTGTGAGTGAGGAGGGGAGAGTGGTGAGAGAGAGGAGGGAGGAGAGAGTGAGGATGTTGAGGGAAGAGAGAACAGGGAGGGGAGTGAGGAAGGGGGGGGGGGGGCGAGAAAGCGTTGGAGATAGGAAGGGGGGCGAGGAAGGGGTGGAGCATGCAAACAAAGGTACTGCGCAATGCCAGATCCCTTATCCCACCCCTTCCCCTATCCCACCACCCTCCCTCCAGACTCCCACTCCACCCTTCCCACTCCTTCCCCCCACCTCCATCCTCTCCCACTGTCTACCCACCCCAACCCCCTCCCTTTAGCCTCCCACCCCACCCTTTCCACTCCCTTCCTCCACCTCCACCCTTTCCCACCATCTATCCACCAACCCGCTCCCTCCAGACTCCCACCTCCACCCTTTCTCTACCTCCTCCCACCTACACCTTTCCCCACTCCCTCCTCCCACCCATTCCCCTGCCTCTTTCCATCCCACCCCCTCCCTACAAATTCCCACCCCACCCATTCCCCTCCCGCAAAGGTTCCTGGCATTGCCAGTTTATAACATAACATACTGCTATTGGACTGACACAATTGTGCACATGTTTAAAGACACACGTTTTATTTATCAAACTGCAAACTATTGTACAGATATATCAATAAAACTGAATATATTATTGCAATGTTTTGGGGTAGACAATATTGAATGTTTTTCCATAAAGGGCCAGAATATTTAAATTGTTTTGCATTGCAACTCTAGAGCAGCCCACATATAGTTGACCATGTGAAAAAGATATTCGAAATCTGTTTTGTTGTCAGACAAACGAAAAGCACTCTCTAAACAACTATTTTGATATGTACTGTGTAAGCATCAAAATAGCTTGTTTTTAATTTTTCGCAGGGTGTATATGTCATTGAGTTAGCGAAGGCAGGAACCCCCTTTAATACTAACTCTTCTGTCACCATTGAGAGTTATGTCGTTAGATGAGCAGTAAAATTACCCTTAAAGCGATGTATAGGTTGTGTTTATACTATTTTGATTAGCACATTTAAGAGGTCACATGACTCCTTCGCCTCTATTACCAATCGTTGGAACAGTTCTAATACCATATTTGATGATCAGATCACTATCTCACCAATTATATAGGTATACCGGGCTGAAATCCGAAAAAGAAAATGGACTTTTTATTACCGAAGATGCAGAAGGTGGGAGCATAGGCTTCCTTAACGAAATACGTGAACACATTTACTTATAAGAATCGGTGATTCCTCAAATTTTTCAGATTTCACTCCAGATTTTCCGGTTATTTAGTCCACTAGCTCCGATCCTCAAATCAAAAGACAGAGTTTGATTATATACTTTAATTAGTCTGTGAGAGGCCAACGTGGAAAATTGCATCATATCACTCCAAGCTGAAAACTATAGCACCGACAAAAGTGATACAGTCATGGCCAAAAATATTGGCACCCTTGCACTTTTTTTTTCAAAAAACTCACAATTTTCTCTATAAATAAGTTCAAATTGACAAAAGTATTTGGTTTCCACAATTGTTTGTTTCTCTGTTAATATTACAGAACCTTTGCTTTTGATTCAGACCTTAATGTATCCTTTAAAATCAGAAAATAAAAAGAAATGGCATTAACAAAATTATTGACACCCTCGACTTAATATTTGGTAGCACAGCATTTGGACAAAATAACTGCAGTCGAGCACTTCCTATAGCCATGAATGAGCTTCCTACACCTCTCTACTGGCAGTTTGGCCCACTCTTCCTGTGCAAACTGCTTCAGTTCTCCCAGATTTGAAGGGTGCCTTCTCCCAACTGCTGTTTACAGATCTCCCCACAGGTGTTCAATGGGTTTTAGATTTTGTTGGCCACTTTAGAACAGTCCAGCGTTTTGCCTTGAACCATTCCTGGGTGTTTTTCGAAGTGTGTTTGGGGTCATGGTCCTGCTGCAAGACCCATGACCTTCCACGGAGACCCAGCTTTGACACTGGGTAGAACATTGTGCTCCAAAATGCCTTGGTAATCTCCTGATTTCATGATGCCATGCACACATTCAAGGCACTCAGTGCCAGAGGCAGCACAGCAACCCCAAACCATGACTGAACTTCCTCCACATTTGACTGTAGGGAAAGTGTTCTTTTCTTTGAAGGCTTCATTTTGTTTTCTGTAAACATAGAGATGATGTGCTCTAACTGAAAGCTCTAATTTGGTCTCATCTGTCCACAGGACATTTTCCCAGAAGGATTTTTGCTTGTTCAGGTGTGTTTTGGAAAACTCCAGTCAGGCATTCTTATGTCTCTCTCTCAGCAGTGGGGTCCTCTCATAGAACCCCCTTTCATTGCGTTGGCAATGGATGGTGCGAGTTGAAACTGTCATACCTTGTGTCTGAAGGTCAGCTTGAATCTGTTTGTCAGTTGAATGAGGTGTTTTCTTCACCATTCGAACAATCCTTCGCTGCAATCTTCAATCAACCTTTCTCTTGCAGCCACATCCAGGGAGGTTGGCTACAGTACCATGGGCCTTAAACTTCCTGATAACTTTGTGTACGGTGGACACAGGAACATCAAGGTCTCTGGAGATGGACTTGTAGCCTTGAGATTGTCCATGCTTGCCTACAATCTTGTGTCTGACCTCCTCAGACAATTCTCTGGTTTTCTTTCTTTTCTCCATGCTCATTGCGGAACACACAGTGACACAAAACAGCAGAATGACTCCTTTTCTCTATTTAAACTGGTTGAATGAGTGATTTTTATATCGCAGGCACCTGCAACTCACCACAGGTGAGTTCAATTCCAAAGTAAAGGAGAATCACCTGCTTGAAATCTAATTATTTCTAACAACTTCTAAAAGGTTCCAGTAATATTGTCCGGGCTATTTTAGGATTTCTGTGTAGAATAAGCTAAGATTTAGTAATTTTTTCAGCGTTTTTTGTTTTGTTGCAATGCAAACCAAAGAAATACATGTGTGGATCCCAAAATATTTTTAAATTTAAACAACTTTCTGGAAGAAATGTTCCATTATTTGGAAAAAGTGCAAGGGTGCCAATATTTTTTGCCACGACGGTATATACAGCGATTCGTAGGTATGAAGATAATTTCGTAGGTATGAAGACATTCGATGATGTGAGTGAGGAAAGTTGAAAAATAACTTTTGAGTGCTTCATAACCTGGTTAATTATCTTCAAAAAGAGTGTTTAAACACACATAAACACACAGTTTTCATTCATACACACCCTTGGAGTTCCCTTCGTATGCATGCAAAGTGACGGGCCGCTAGGTTTCATGGTTTTGGAGTTATAGAGGAGACATACACACTAACTAACTGACACATTCTCTTTTATTGTTACAGATGTATTGTATTCCTGGTTATATATTGCATATCTGGTTATGCATTGTTTACGTGGTTATGTGTTGTATGTCTGGTTATGCACGGTGATGTATAATTTTCTCCTGTTTATGCTTTGTAGACATTATTCATTGTATACCTTGTTATGGGTTGTATGTCTGGTTATGCACTGTATAGCTCGTTTTGCACTGTATACCTAATGATGCACTGTTTTCCTCATTGTGCACTGTATACCTCGTTATGCATTGTATACCACGTTATGTACTATATACCTGGTGTATATTGTACAACTGGTTATGTACTGTATACCTACCTGGTTATGCATTGTATATCTAGTTTTTCTTACCAGGTTGCACCACGTGATATAAATATATATATATTTTTTTTTACAAATATAACATTATCCTATATGAGATTCTAAGATTTTATAACCTCGCCTTTATTAAACCAGTCTCCAATTTTCTCCCACCCCTTTCATTGTCATATCTATCTATCTACTCGTTACATCACTCGCCTCTCCCCCTCCCTCCCTCCCACCCGGCCTCCACCATTTCTCCTTTTCCCTTGCAAGCTGCTTTGGGATCGGTTTTCTTGTGGTCCCATTTCCCACAGCTGTTCACCTATAATGGTGTAACAAAAGAAACCGAGCTGGAAAGAGAGCATGCATGTGAACGAAGCAAATGTCTTGGTTCACATGCATGATGGAAGGCATGAGGGGTCTATTCGCACCATTACTCTAATTAACTTTACAAACTCGATCAAACTTCTGATCTTCTATTTGGGAGATTCTGCCAACAATCATAAATCACTATGGAATTATCAAGACTTGGGAGGGCACACATGCATTGGATTGGAGTAAAAATAGGAATTAGCACTTTGGAGGATCGTAGTGGACCAGTGGTCGTCATGGTGGTTTGTAAGGAGGGTGGGGACGAGGGAGGGGTAGAGAATCCTAACAGTGTGATGGTATATAGTCTTTTTATAAGATACAAAAAAATGTGGATAATACAGTAATTAAGGTAAACAGATCATGAGCAGATATCATAACCGCAATTAACCTGCACAAGTAAAACAATGAGGCTACAAATGGCACCTTAATTCTGTTAATAAAACATAATAGGTATTTATGGCGAATAAATGGTTTTGAGCAAATGTCTTTCAAAAGAGCTTTTCTGCATAGCAGCCATGATGCCCCGAAATCGATTTCACCACAAGTTTGTGTATAGAAATACCCTTTTTGAAGATAATTAACCAGCTTATTAAGCACTCAAAAGTTATTTTTCAACTTTCCTCACTCACATCATCGAATGTCTTCATACCGACGAAATGATCTTCATACCTATGAATCGCTGTATATACCGTCGTATATATTTGGGTGTGTGTGTATATATATATATATATGTGTGTGTATATATATATATATATATATATATATATATATATATATATATATATACATATATATATATATATATACATATATATATATATATATATATATATATATGTTAGCCATTAGGGTTTAAACCCCATGACTCAATTGAGTATAACATCTGAAATTATATATCGTGCTTCTGAAAACTGATTTGAACTCAGCTGCAGGCAGAGGCGAGTGGACAAAATGTGGTTTCGAGGCTCGACGTGCAGGGTGGATCCTTAGCCCAGTAAACAAGTCCTTGAATGTATGTGCCAAACAGTAGATAATATGCTCGCGACCCACGTACAGGGAAAACATGTCGCTAAACGCCTTCTTCGCAAAGGGAATAATTAATTATATATCTTTGTAGTTTCTAGTATGTCTCCTAAAAACAAAGACGTAACCAACCTCGGGAGAAATATAGACATTACATATCCTTGATTGTTAATGTATTCAGCACGTGTATCCAATCATTCATCTACCATTTAGCCTAGTGTATGAGAATATTTACTTCGGCCTGCGCTCGGGTCTGATATGTTTAGATAAAGAGCCAAAAAAGCTCAGCCCATCCAATGCTTACATCTGTTTGTCTAAGTTTGGCCTTTTGTAGGAAGGGACAATGGGAGGTGTTGTCGTTATGGCCCAGGGTTTGCTATGTCTTTAGCGCAGATTCTTGTCTGATATTTTGCTATAAATGAAATGACTTTTTGCTTATTTTTCAGCGAGTGTCTTGAGAAATTGCCCGCTGCGTGTTAGGCAGTGCATTCTCGAGCCTTGCTCCACACTGTGTGTTTGTAATCGATCCCATTAAACATTGTTGCTCTGATTCTTCTTCTTCTTCCTTCCCTTGAGGTCTTCGACCGACAATTTTGGTGTCAGAAGTGGGATCATCCAAGTGTGCAGACGAGGTGGACCCTCACGTTCCAGGTTGGGGAGGAGGCCTGCCGGCACCTAATTTGGGTAAGCAATTTTTGCACATCGAAATTGAAGCCTCCTGCCTTGCTTTGGACGTGTGGACCTCTGTCGGCTGTACCACCTGGCTTGCATTCCGAACCATATTTAGTTTAAACCAGAGCAGCAGTGGGTAATGAATCGATTATACAGGGCGCCCGAGATAAGGAGGGATATCCCTCAGGTAAGCTTCCAGCGTGGGAAGCAGGTAGACCCATATGTGGGTGATAGATAATAGGTGTTAAGTTACTCCGGCGTGAGAACTGCATTTAAGGTTAGGGATCGGGGGGCGACCCGATCTTAGGACTACCAGGAGGGACTAGCCCAAGAAAGGTAGGACGATGAGTATTTTAAGTTAAGCTACGCACTGGATGTGTTGGAGTGAGCACAGGTATTTGTGTATAAGGGAATGAATGATCTGTCATTGCAGCGTGTATTTGTGTTTATGGTGTGAGTCATTGAAGTGTGTCATGGATTGACAAGGGGTTCCCCAAATTGCCTACGGGCGTTGGGCAATCCGGATGAGTAAAATTGGGAGTGAAAGTCAAAAATGATAGGCTGTCAACCGACTGGGTGTTTATTCAACGGCATGGCCGGGGCTTGTATTTGGCCGACTTGGGATGGCAGAATGCGTTGAATGAAGGCAAGAATGACATGTGATGCTGACGTGAGTCCAATCGGAAGGATGGATGGTTATGGTTTCACCCGGTCTGTTTATCTGTCTGTCTGTCTATCTGTGAATGGAAATTGAACTGGACTTCGACAGAAGGCAGGTGGGTGGTCACCTGCTGTGAATTGTGGTGGAACATTTGTGACGTCCCCTAATACGAGGGGACGAATTGGTTTGTAAATGTGTTGTGCAGGTACTTTCTCTGTAGGTAGCTAAATTCTACCTGGGATAAGTTCAGGTGGAGAGGGGAGTTGTCTCTGATGCCTTGCTCCACGGGGCAGGAATATTGTTGTCAAGTCTCATGTAACCTTGGTTAACGTATATCTACGGACAAGAGCTGCACTTTATTTTAGTAAGTGACTGGGAAAGTTTGTTTTAAAAGGTGCCAGCGGAGTTGTTTAGAGTTATGGAGGTCACAACTCGCTGGAACCTCTTTATTTATGTTTGGCTGACTTACATTGGCTAGTGTATGGGAAAGGGGGACTGAAAATGCTTTGATTTTTTCGTGGATTGCCCATTGGGCATGTTTAGGATTTAATAGAGTGGTGGAGTTCTGTGAAATATAATGACGTTGTCTTATGGACACTTTGTGAGTGACTAGACACGTGCCTGAAAGGGGAAATTGTATTCATAACTCATGTGGGTTGTGTCTGAAGAAAAGGTTTAAAAGGAAGTGTGAAGAAGGTCATGGAAAGTGCAAAGATGATTGGAGTGGAAAGTCGAATCAGATGGATTACTTGTCAATGACAGGTGACTGCAGGAATTGATGAGAAAGTGGAGGAAAAGGTTATAAAAGTTGATGGAAAAGACAAGAAATAAAAAAGTGGTTAGTTATGGACTGTTGTTTTGTGATAAGAAGGTGATTGGGGGCTGGTGAAGATTGGATCACGGCTCTGCAGACCAGGTGAACAGAACTCCACCAGGTATATGGGAATCACATCAATTAAATTATTGCTCAAAGGGAGGCTCGTTATTTTTCAGATAATTTTTCCAGTGGGTTTATACTGGTGTGAAATTCGCGTATCTAGGAAGGAAGGGAGAAAAAATGTCCAGGTATTGATAGGATAACAGTGAAATTTTGAAGTGAAGTGAAGGATAACAGTGAAGTGTTAGTGTGTTTGTTGCGATTTCTGGGAATGGCAGGGTACTGTCGTACATGGATAATAGACTATGCGTTACTAGCAAAACCTCTATATGAGGCGACGAAAACGACCAGCCACGGATGGTGAACTGGACGGACAGTCGAATACGCTGCTACGAAGGACTCAAACGAGCCCTGATAACGGCCCCAACCTTAGGCCTTCCCGATTATAAAAAGGCCTTCACACTTTTCACCCATGCAGTAGGGGGATTCGCGCAATCCGTGTTAACTCAGACTCATGGAGATAGGGAACGTCCAGTAGCCTATTTCAGCAAAAAGCTTGATGCGGTAGAACAAGGCTTTCCGCTGTGTTTACAAGCCGTGGCGGCTGCCCGATACGCAGTTGAGCGGACGGCCAACATAGTTATGGGACATCCGGTCCTTTTACAGGTACCGCATTGCGTCCATACACTACTACAACAGCGAAACACACAGCATCTCACAGCCACTCGACTGATGCAATACGAAATGGCATTAATTATGGCACCCAACGTGACGGTGATGCGGTGTACCATTCTTAACCCAGCGACACTTTTGCCAACAAAGGAGGAGGGAATCCCGCACGTTTGCACGGACGTGGTCCAATTAATATCAACGGTAAGGCCTGACTTACAGGACACTCCGCTACAGGAAGCCGATCATACCTATTACGTCGATGGTTCAGCCAAACGGGCTTGGGACGGATCCCTGTTATCTGGGTACGCAGTATGCTCGGATACGGAGACGGTCGAAAGCGGCCGCCTCCCGCCCACCTGGTCAGCACAACAAGCTGAACTGTACGCACTCACGAGAGCGTGCGAAGTAAGCGAGGAAAAAGCAGTGACAATTTATACAGACTCGGCATACGCACACGGAGTGGTCCACGACAAAGGGGCCATATGGAAAATGAGAGGGTTCCTCACTTCAGCGGGAGCACTCATTAAAAATGGGGACTTAGTGCGAAATCTGCTTCATAGTATTATGCTTCCACGTGAAATAGCTGTAGTTAAATGCCGAGGTCACCAGCGTACAGACGACGCTGTGGCCCGTGGAAACGCCCGAGCCGACGAAGCAGCAGCACTAGCGGCAAACCAACAGGTTGGGTATAATATGCCAGTAGTTACGCGCAAACAGGGCGCTAAAGCGACTGCCCAGACAGACGTTCCGACATCCGCACCTACAGAGTTCGATGTAATACAATTACAAGCCGCGGCCTCAAACGTAGAACATCAAGATTGGATTAAATTGGGAGCTCAGCGCCCCGCAGAAGGACAAATGTGGACGATTAATGACAAACCCGTGGCACCGCGAGCTTTATTACCATGGTTGGCACGCATGGCGCATCAAAATGGCCATGTGTGCCATAGGGGGGTGATGAGGCAGGTCACTTCCACCTGGGCAGCACCAGGCCTTTCGACTGTGGTTACCATGGTCTGTCGCTCGTGCGCTATATGTCAACGGCATCGGCGCCAGTGGATATGGCAGCCCTTGAATTACCTATCATGGATGACATGCTTCTAAAGTTTTGCATAGGTTTGTCCCATGTGGCACGCAGCATACATGAACGCGTTCGGGAGGCCCTACCGGAGCCAGCAAGCAAGCCTATCCACACCGTCGAGGCAGGAGATTACGTGCTGGTGAAGCATTTCACCCGTAAGACTGCGCTCGAACCAAGGTGGACGGGGCCATACCAAGTTCTTCTGATCACACCAACAGCGGTGTTTTGTGAGGGCAAGTCGTCCTGGGTACATGCCACACATTGTAAGTTGGCCATACCCACAAACACAGACACCTCAAACGCACCACCACAGATCGAGGATGCTGCACCACCGCCTGTTAGGGGTGGCAATCACACTTAGTTTAATATACTGCTTTGCCAGCACTGGGGACATGAGGGCATGGGCGAACACGGAGACATATGCATATGGCGACCAAACCGTTAAGGTCTACCGGCAGAGAGTTATCTGGGGTCAGAGGATAAATATACCATGCTGCCATGTAAAGGAAGACGTATGGACACGGATAATGTGGAGGGCGTTGTACACAGACTCACATGGAAGGAAGACAGGTTTTGCTGCCCTCAGTCGTTTGAAGCAAGCGCCACGACAAGGCAGCGCACCAATAGTAAACATGGCCAGGCCAGGTTACAAATGGGGAAAGGACTCGAACAATTTAACCACGCATGTATTACTGAACAGCGGCACTACTCTGATACTACAATGTGAATTCATGACGTCACAGACCCCCTACGACTATAGGCCACCATGCATCTCATACATATTAATTCCGCACCGACGGATCGAAAGCAGGAAAAAGCCAAAGGAAAATACGTATTGGACAGTGACCCGTGCAATGGCGAAGGTACAGAACCGATCACGTTGTTGGATGTGCATGCATTTTCCCCACACCAGTACGACAGGGATAGAAATGGTAGTGCTGCCCCTGTCCCTACGAGATATGTGCTCAGGACCCTTGCGTACCCCATGTCTGACCACAACCTTGGAACTGATAGGCCCAAAATCCCCAGCAGTGTGTTCCCGGGAGTTTCGATATACCCCACCCATTAAGCAGGCTTTGTTAGACAAACCACCTGATCCAGTCTGGGTGACAGAGCAAAAGGGACGGGTGTGTCTTATAGGAAAGGGACACGTTCAGATGGGAACCTCGGAATGTACCCATACCCTGCCATCCGATACCAGAGGGAGAGAAAAGGGAGGCCCCCTTGTAATAACCATAGATGACCAAGCCCAGCATAACGTAACCAAGCTAACAATATCTTGGGGAGCACCAAGCGCCACCCGCGTTGAGATCAGTAAATGCATGGCCTCGGCCCTTATCCCACCCCATGGAGTGATGTTTATTTGCGGAAATAAAGCATATCCATACTTACCCGACCAGTGGGGAGGGACTTGTTATCTGGGATCCATTTTTCCCAAGGTAAATTTGGTAAATCATGTATTATTAGATGTAGGGAAGATGATTAAAAGGAAGGTATTTTCGGAAATTGGTGAAAGTAAATATGGCATTTGAATTTCCAGACACGACACAGGAAATGCGGCTATGAATAAGCCAACCATCTGAGAGATAAGGTAACTAAATGCCAATTGGTGGGACGGGGGGGCTAGGAATTTGATCATGGTGTGTGTAAGAAAGTATTTTTCAGGATGGACGATGAAGAAACCGCCGTCGGAAGACCATGATCTTGACCACAGAGGCCGTCGACCTGAATGGGCCCTTCAACAAGGCAGTTGTGACCAGCGCTCCAGAAAATTGTATTGAATTTTGTGATGACTGTGATACTTGTGTTGATCCCATGTGGGAACTGGCTGCTGCCTGTATTGATTTTGTGATGACTGTGATACTTGTGTGAAAAACCCCTTGCGTGTACTGGCTAACGCCTCTTATGTATTATGAATGATTGGCGAATAGATAGTCTCGCATTAGTAATGAAACGAATTGGAAACGAAACCCGAATCGCAGAACTACAATTGGAAAACGAATTAGTGCATATGCGAACGATGGTGATGCAGAATCAAGTGGCTTTGGATATGTTGTTGGCAGAAAAGGAAGGAGTATGTGGGGAAAACGATGAACCTATTGATGCTTGGGATTCTGATAATGATGATTTTAGTTGGGATGATTATACCTGTGATTTAGAAAGTGTAGGTTCTTTTAAAGGCTATTGCTATTATGCCAGCAGTGAGGAGCGGATGGCAAACATGTATCCGGGATATCCGGAAGAACCACCCTCACCACCACTTACACCACCCAGCAATCACATGTACAAGGCTTGATGGCATTGGACGTCGATTGTTTGCCCTAATTCGCGAGGACCACGCCTGCATAAAGAGGGCCCCTAAATCTGGCTGGCAACCGGGTCGCACCTACGCCGTGACGAGGGTGGATTCGGAATCTGGCCGGGCGGCAGCAATCTCTTAAACCAGGCGCCGTCGTCGCGAATCATGGCTAACAATTCATACGTTGAATGTTAGACGGCCAGTTAGGGCCGATATCTTTCTTGAGCATGCGTGACGCTATGTCGTGCCTAGCATGTGACTAATTGGGATGCTGACCACTGGAGTATACGGTGTCTTTCCAAGGAGTTGTCTTGTAAAGACAAAGGAAGGAACTGTTAGCCATTAGGGTTTAAACCCCATGACTCAATTGAGTATAACATCTGAAATTATATATCGTGCTTCTGAAAACTGATTTGAACTCAGCTGCAGGCAGAGGCGAGTGGACAAAATGTGGTTTCGAGGCTCGACGTGCAGGGTGGATCCTTAGCCCAGTAAACAAGTCCTTGAATGTATGTGCCAAACAGTAGATAATATGCTCGCGACCCACGTACAGGGAAAACATGTCGCTAAACGCCTTCTTCGCAAAGGGAATAATTAATTATATATCTTTGTAGTTTCTAGTATGTCTCCTAAAAACAAAGACGTAACCAACCTCGGGAGAAATATAGACATTACATATCCTTGATTGTTAATGTATTCAGCACGTGTATCCAATCATTCATCTACCATTTAGCCTAGTGTATGAGAATATTTACTTCGGCCTGCGCTCGGGTCTGATATGTTTAGATAAAGAGCCAAAAAAGCTCAGCCCATCCAATGCTTACATCTGTTTGTCTAAGTTTGGACTTCTGTAGGAAGGGACAATGGGAGGTGTTGTCGTTATGGCCCAGGGTTTGCTATGTCTTTAGCGCAGATTCTTGTCTGATATTTTGCTATAAATGAAATGACTTTTTGCTTATTTTTCAGCGAGTGTCTTGAGAAATTGCCCGCTGCGTGTTAGGCGGTGCATTCTCGAGCCTTGCTCCACACTGTGTGTTTGTAATCGATCCCAGTAAACATTGTTGCTCTGATTCTTCTTCTTCTTCCTTCCCTTGAGGTCTTCGACCGACATATATATATATATATATACATATATATATATATATATATATACATATATATATATATATATATATATATATATATATATATATATATATATATATATATATATATATATATATATATATATATACGAGTGGCAGTCAATAAGTAACCTTAAAATATTTTTCAAAACTTGTTTATTGCATGTACGTGTCTAACAACTGTTATTTTTCAACATAATCTCCATTGCGTTCAATGCGTTTTTTTAAGCGCTTTACTAAGGCTTGGATTCCTCTCGAAAAAAAAAAACTTTTGGCTGCTTGTGTAGCCATTCGTGCACCACCTCCTGGACCTCTTCGTCAGATTGAAAACTGGTTCTGCCAAGCACCTCTTTAAGTGGGCCAAATATGTGGTAATCCGAAGGGGCGAGGTCTGGCAAGTGGGGTGGATGAGGAAGACACTCAAAATGCAGGTCCTCAATTGTTGCAGCTGAAGTGCAGGCAGTATGGGGCCGAGCATTGTCATGCTGCAGCAAAACACCGGTAGTGAGTAGTCGACAACGTTTTTATCTGATTGCTGGTTTCAGATGATTTTTAAGGAGGTCGCTGTATGATGCACCGGTGACTGTGGTCCCTCTGGGCATGTAATGCTCTACAAGTGGGCCTCGGATATCCCAGAAGAGCGTCAGCATCACTTTTCCAGTGGACAACTGTGTGCGAAATTCTTTGGGCTTCGGTGAAGTTGAATGGCGCCACTCTTTGCTTGCCCTCTTCATTTCTGGCTGAAAGTAGTGGACCCAGCTTTCATCCACAGTCACTACGCACTATAAGAAAGCATCGCCTTCTGTTTATAAATGTTGCAGAAGTTCTTCACATTCGTTCACTTGCCGTTCTTTCAGTTTGGGTGTGAGTTGTCTAGGCACCCACCTTGCAGACACTTTGCGGAACCCCAGCACATTGTGAATGATTTGATGTGCTGAACCATAGCTAATGTTCAATTCAGAGACCACTTCATCCAGCATAATGTGGCGGTTCCCTTAGCATGCGCTCAACTCCTACAACCATTTCTGGTGTGTCGGCTGTCTGAGGGCGGCCCGAGCGAGCAGCGTCTGCACACTGGACACTCCACTTTTAAACTTCCTGTCCCAGTCGTACACCTGATTCAGCGATAAACATGCGTCACCATATTGCATCTTCATTCTGCAATGTATTTCACTGGCATTCAGACCCACACTTCCCAATAAACGGATGACAGAACGTTGCTCCTCCCTGGTGCATGCTTGTAAGGGAGCCGCCATCTTGGAACTGCTAGACTGACGTCATACGTTCAATATTGCCAGATATAAAACAGGTAGAACATGACTCTTACCCATAGATATAACGTATGTCATCTAAAACTACACACATTACATTTAGTCCGGTTCACTATGTTCAGAGCTTGGCTGTCGTTTAGTTTTTTTTGGAGATTTTCAAACCTATATATTTTTGGAAGCTACAGAGCCGAACCAACAAAAAAAACCAATGTTTCCATTTTCTCGGAAGTATATATGGCGGCCATCTTGGATTTTGAAAAATGACCTCCCGCAAAGGCAATTTTCTCAATATTTCAGCTTCTAAACCACCCAGGGTCTTCATTTGAACGGCTAAACATACATTTTCAGGGGCAGAGAATACAATGGTACCAGTTATAATGTGGTAAATCACTTCTGGGGGCCATTATGCCTTTGCCAAGCTATTTTCCGCTGCATTTTATGGCAAGGGACGCATCAAACCCAGGAATCCACGAACTGGAAGCTGTGTGTGCTGTGCCAATCTGATGATGCGAAGAAAGGCTCACTTGTACAACAACCTAGAATCGACTCCTATCAAAATCTGTTGGCAACTGTTGAAGAGAGAGCCAGTTTGTTTGATGGCAACTATGTAAAATTTCAAAATCGACTGCAAGACTGCACGAAAGAACAACTCTCCATAGAGAACGCTATATGGCACCGGACTTACTACTCCAATACAATGCAACTAACAAGGACCAGATTCAGCGTGCCAGAGAACGCAGAACCAATGCATTATCAACAGGATCCTACACTGCAAAAAAAACATGGACAGAAGAGTGGAAGCACCGAAATAGATGATTCTGGCCCATCTACCACTTCATCTTCACTGCCGTTCACACGGTCGTGTACAGTGCCACTGAACAAGGATCGGTGATTATTCTGCCAGAAGGATGATGACCAGCAGTTGTACACAGTTAGGACAGAAAACGCTGGTAAAGACCTCAGAGACGCTGTAGAGATGTCACATGATGCCTCATTCAACACGAGATTGAGCACATGTATATCACCGGGTGAAGCAGATGCAATTGACGTTAGGTACCACAAACTGTATTGGACTAAACACGTGCTCCATGTTTTGCAAGACAGAAGCAGTAGAGGCGCACACAAAGAGAATATGCTACAAAGGGCCTGTCTATTTCAACTGATCAACCTCATTGATGTGCAAACTAAGAACCAAGCTTACCTCTCAATGGATGACATCGAAACCACATATGTCAACATGCTCGGTGCAGACGGCTTGAAAAACCATTCACCTGCATTCAGTAGACAGTGGCTGAAAGACAGAATCCTCACTGAGATACCAAGTGTTTCGTCTGTTCTACAAAAGAACCGAAGGAAACCAGCTGTCCTCTACTCTCCAGCTGCATGTGAGGAAGATCTGGTCCATTCTGCTGTCACAAGTGAGGGTGATGACATGACCAACACGAAGGCCATCTACAAAGTAGCACAGGTGATACGTAAATGCATTGCTGATTTCACCAAAGAGAAGCCCGCCAATTCTATACAAGTGTCTAGCAGCATTGACGAAGTTCTTGCTGAGCTGTACACCCTGATTCGCTGGATCATGGTAGGGCCTGTGGACGAGTGGCATCACATCGAAACTCATCTGATGCAGAGTTAGTGGTGTTCTCTCCAGACACCGATGTACTAGTGCTGGTGATAGCAAACTATGACCTCCTGCTAAGAAACACAAGTGTTTCGATGGTTTCTGGAGTTGTTCAAGTACAGCCTATATGGACAGCTTTAGGTGCCGAAAGAGCAAAGGCTTTGCCTGCCTTACATGCATTCACAGGGGCAGACAACACAGGGAGCTTCTCTCGAATAGGCAAGACAACCTGGCTGCAGGTCTTCATGAAAGCAGGTGAAGATGTTGTCAAGGCTCTGCTGATACAACAGATAGTGGCCAGAGGCCAGTGATAGTGGTCAGAGGCCACTGAAGTGACTGAAGAGATGGTGTCCACATTAGCTGAATTCGTGTGTGCTGCATACTCACCAAAAGGCATCCAGATCTAGAGCATCCCTGAGCTGCGATGGCATCTTTTCTGCAAGCATATGGCTGAAAGTCAGAAACTTCCTCCTACTCTTGGCGCTCTTAAGCAGCACATCCTGAGGGCACATGTCCAGGCCAGAGTATGGGGTCAGGCAAGCGTCGCTCAACAGAAGATCCTGGATCCACTTGAGAATGGCTTCTACAAGGACACCGAAGGTCAAGTGAAGCCAATGAAAATGGTGGTCCTCCCAGCCCCCAAGGCTATAATTGAGATGGTCAAATGTCAGTGCAGAGGAGACTGTTCTTCTTCCAGATGCTCTTGCAGATCAAAGGACTTATCATGTACAGATCTCTGTTTGTGCAGCACAGAGTGCCAAAATGATGAAGATTCTCGGGATATTACATTGAATGACGAGATTGATGATGACGATTGATTACACAGTCCAATATTGGGTTCTGTTATGCTATAATAACAAGTGATCGCATGTGTCAAGATATAAACCTGATCATCTCTCCTTTAAGACCATTTTAAATGTAATTATCCTAAGGGCACATATTCTGGGTAGTGTATGGGATCAGGCAAGCATCGCCCAGCAGGTGATCCTGGATCCATTCCATAATGGCTTCCACCAGGACACCGATGGTCCAGTAAATCGGACATCAAGGTCATCTTCGGGATGGCCAGTGCAGAAGAGATTGTTCCTCTTCCAGATGTTCGTGGGAAATAAAATTACTTAATCTGTACAGATCTCTGTTTGTGCCCCCACAAACTCACCGCCGTAGTGCTGTTAGCTAGATTCAAAATCCCGTCTCGGAACCGTCTCGATAAATTTTCAATTTTCATAACGGGATCTCGGCTCGGCTCGGTTCCCGGCAAAGTAAAAAATAAAAAATAAAAAAATAAAAATTTAAAAATAAATAAATAAATAATAAGGCTTCAAAAATAATGGAATTTCATCACAATATATAAACAACAATGAAAAAAATTCATTTCTGATGTCGAGTACTTAAATTCCGACTTAGCTTCCATTTACCGGGATGAAATAAAATACACCGCCTACATGCAGATGATCGGCCACCGACGGGACCGGGTTATCTCATTACAGTTTGTATTGTCGTGTAATTTCTTGCTCGGAATGTCAGAGAGAGGGAGAAAATGTTTCTGCCCAGGCATATTCGAGTCCTGGTTGGAGTTTCATTATCATTTTGTGAGTTGTGATCGCCAAGGGGCTGGCTCCCCCCCCCCCCCGTTCCCCTCCCCTCCCCCGCCCGGCAATGCCGGGTACTTCTGCTAGTAAATTATAAAGCAGGCGGTGTAGTGATCACCCCCCGCCCCTCCTTATTTTGACTCTGTGACTAAAGTAAACGTAATCAACTTATCAGGCCTAAAGTGGAGATAAGATAACCAAAATACTTTTACATTCAAACCGTCAAACCAAACCCCGAGGGATTCTTACAATTTATAGATTTAGCGTTGCAATTAAACATAAACGTTCATCAAAAACTCATTTCATAAAACTATATAATGTATTGTACTTGTATTAATACATTGTGTGTAGAATAATCCGTTATAAACGTGTTTTTAATCTAAATAAATATCGTCCCTCCAATCACGGGGCCTCGAGCGAGTCCCTCGATATTAATGTGCAAAAGACCATAGCAACCACATTCCGTAACTCGTCTCCAAGGACGGACACGTGACCGCAGCGTAAAGCGGAGCGAGGCGGAGTGATACAGCGGAAGGATTCAATGGTTTAAATAAAGCCGCGATGCGGCGGATTTTCATTGTGACCTTCATCCTGATTTCGTTACTTCCGCCACCAAAGGTGGATGGAGATTATGTTTTCACTCCTGTCTGTTTGTCCGTTTGTTTGTGAACACAATATCTCAAAAAGTTGTGGACGGATTCGGACGAAATTTTGTGGAGATGCAGCGTGTGTGACAAGGACGACATGATTAGATGTTGGTGAAGATCCGGATTCGGATTCGTTTGCAGTGCATTGTTTGTTGACTAGGGGAAAATCCTGGAACAGTGAGTTCACTTTATCTATCATCGTTTGTGTCAGTTCAGCTGCACTTGCGAAAAATGATGCTTGTGCAGAAGCAGAGTAATGAAAGCAAGGCTCAATAAATGCCTCTATTATGGAAAATATCTGCAAGAAGTTGGAATTTTAACCGGGATTTTTTTACCGAGAAATTGCGTCAATCAATTTATCTCGGGACCGTCCCGAGACCGTCTCGAAAGCCGAAACCGCCGGGATTTCGTCCCGGTCTCGGCTCGGTTGACAGCCCTACCACAAAGTGCCAGAATGATCAAGATTCTCAGAACATTAGTACAGTAATTGGCGAGAGTGATGATAAAGATGATGATGATGATGATTGATTTTTCACAGTAAACTATTTTGCTTAATATTGTGTTCTGTTATGCAATGATATTGAAGCTGATTGTCTTTCCTTTAAGGCCATTTAGATGTAGTTATTCATAAATGTTGCCTAATTATTATCCCAAACTTAGGCGTTCAGCTAATCAGTTACATGACCTAAATTAACATAACAATTGGCATAATAATTTGCTCTGTGGTCACGGGGAATATTTTACTTGGGTGCCTTTGGATTCATTGTCCTTAAAATAGAGGTTTGGCTGTTATAACCAGGACCCCATGTGGCTTAGAAGCTGAAATATTGACAAAAATGCCTGCGTGGGTGGTCATTTTTGAAAATCCAAGATGGCCGCCATACACACTTCCGAGAAAATGGAAACATTAGTTTTCTGATTGCTTATACTCTGTAGTTTCCAAATATGTATAGGTTTGCAAATCTCCAAAAAATCTGAACGAAATTACACAACAACCTGGACTAATTCCAGAATTTAGATCACCATTTTAAGGTTACTTATTGACTGGCCCTCATATATACACAAAGAATTAAGTTAAGCACCCCCCCCGTTTTTGTACAACCTCGCACATTACAAGTTTGTTGTCGTCAAAACAGTGTAATATACCCATGATATTGCTATATTTTCTGGAGAAGTGATATTATGGTCACATAAAAACATAACAATCATGCCGTTTTCAATATTTTATTCTGAATAATTTAAGGTGAAATTTTTTGGGAATTTTAGGCATATTTTCACCTCAATTTAAGTATGGAGCTATAGGTCCATCACGGACAGTGTGGATGACGTTTATGTTTTCTAACGTACAGTCATTGTTCTGAGAAGACCTCTAGCGATCTTTGCGTCAATAACGTGTGTAGGACCCACGTGATCGGATCACTGACTCAACCCTACGTCTCATAGACCCTGTAAGCCGTCGTATGCGTTGCTGTGGCAGGTTGAACCCCCTCGAGCACGTTTGGGACATGTTGGGACGACAAATTGCGAAGATGGTCCCTCCAATAGCCAATCTGGATGAATTGGAACGTGCATTACATCGGGAATGGAACAACCTGCCACAGCAACGCATACGACGGCTTATAGGGTCTATGAGACGTAGGGTTGAGTCAGTGATCCGATCACGTGGGTCCTACACACGTTATTGACGCAAAGATCGCTAGAGGTCATCTCAGAACAATGACTGTACGTTAGAAAACATAAACGTCATCCACACTGTCCGTGATGGACCTATAGCTCCATACTTAAATTGAGGTGAAAATATGCCTAAAATTCCCAAAAAATTTCACCTTAAATTATTCAGAATAAAATATTGAAAACGGCATGATTGTTATGTTTTTATGTGACCATAATATCACTTCTCCAGAAAATATAGCAATATCATGGATATATTACACTGTTTTGACGACAACAAACTTGTAATGTGCGAGGTTGTAAAAAAACGGGGGGGGGTGCTTAACTTAATTCTTTGTGTATATATATATATATATATATATATATATATATATATATATATATATATATATATATATATATATATATATATATATATACTGTATATATATATATATATATATATATATATATATATATATATATATATATATATATATATATATATATACATATATATATACTATATATATATATATATATATATATATCATCGATATAAATTGTTGTGGTTTTGGAATAAAGGATAATTCCCCCTCGTAGATAGATGCACCACAACAGGAAGCCTCGCGATAGTTCAGTTATTTCTTAGTGAATTTAACCGTAGTCCTGTCCTGTGTTAGCTTTGCGTTGAGCATGCCCGTCAGTAGGGTGGTCTTTTGGCGATAGCATGCCACGTGGCAGGCCGGAACAAGTCTTGCGAGGCCGAAGGGAGGCGCTGCAGGAGGGAGTGGCCGGTAAGCAACGAGCCGCCAATTAGGGCTTGAGGGGAGTGGCTAACTACGACGATGAGAGGTGGGGTTTGGAACATTCGAGTGAGACTCTGGGGCAGGGCCATAAAACCCTGCTCCGAACCCCCCCACCTCAGTCAGTTCCAGGTGAGACGAGAGATCAGTTCCCTGTGAGACGAGAGTTCCCTGTGAGAGTGAGTTGAGTTGAGCTTGAGAACGCACGGGAACGCACCGCAGAACGAGTGCATTGAATTGCCGGTGATCGAGATTGTACATGAACTTTCCCCGAGCCCTGTGCCCTGCGCTCTGCGCTGTATTAATCGCGCGCTCGAGAGGACGACCCGTGCTGGGCCACAGACGCGCGATCTCCTCCTGCCTGCCTTCGCCTGTATATGTGCTGTGAACATCAGAGAGCCACGCCGGGCGAGCTGCCCCGGAGCGACCGACGGCAAAGCGCGTTTGGCACGCGGACTTCTTCTCTTCTTCTCCCTGTGTGCGTGAGTGGGCCCTGTGTCCGGCGATAAGTTAAGATTGATTAAGCTTCTGCTCTGTGTCCCCTTTCTTTCTGCGAATCATTGTACATAAATAATAAATCGTGTTATTCCTCTGATTTGACCGTTCCCGTCCCTTCCATTGATTGGCCTTGCATGGTACGACTAGAACTGCTCGAATCGGGTTCCATAAAAGTAACGGCACGCGTCACGTGATACGCATACTGCTCGGGTGTACTCGATTAAGCGTGGATTGTGCGAGGTTCGGTCCCCGCTTTCGTGGCAGCGTGGGTTAAAGGTACGTATGACGTTGACCTGATAGCCTTTTTCACGTTTGCTCCGGAAGTGGCGATTCGGCCTCGTGGACCCAAAGACCCAGGGGGAAAAAAGGGGTTTAATCCCCCCTTTGTAACGGGAACGGGCTTCGGGAGATCCGCAACAATATATATATATATGTATATATATATATTGTTACATATTTATGTGAATGTATGTGAATTACCATTCAGGTCTTTGCTTATCCGTGGGTAGTATATTAAGTTGTTGTGTAGTTGTTGTGGTTGGAGGGGCAGGAGCCCTTCTGAGGGAGTGGCCGGAAACGGAAGTGGCCGGAAACGGAAGTGACCGGAAACGGAAGAGAAAAGACACGAGAAAAAAGGACGAGTTTTCTTCTTCCTCGCCCCGCTCCGACAAAAGGTGGAATCGACCTTGCGCTGCGTGGAAAACAGCGGCGTTCCGAAACCTGTCCGGCGAGAGGAATTCCCGGGACGATACCTGCCCGGTGGAGACGTCAAGTTGACGTGGGGCCGTGCATCGACCCCGCGTCTGGAATCGTTCGCGGCACCGTCCAAACAGACGCGTGCGGGTCGCACGTTGGGGCCTAACGCGCCTTGCAGGCGGCGTGGGGTTTGGCTTGCTCTACCGTACCCGCTCCGCGTGGCCACGCGGGGCTGCAGCCACGGTGCCTGGTACGATACCTGCCCGGTGGAGAAACGTCCACCCGGGGTTCGTTCAACCGCCCGAGTGCGGAGACGCCGACCAGTAGCAGTATCTTGGTCAGGAGGGGCCCAGAGACATTGTGAGGAGCAGAGACCGAAAGGGGGTGTGAGTACTCACCGGGACACACATGTATAAGATGGCCATCTTAATCATAGGGAATTGATTGTGAATTGGGAATTGGTGATGATTATGTATTGTTGATTGCTCGGGGAAAATCTCCGTGGTTGTGTCCTTGAAATATTGTTGATGGTTGTGTCATTGAAATTGTTCGGTATCATTACCATTGAAATATATCCTTGAACGTCAGTTGTCTCTTGGGTGAAATTCATATGGCTTGCGTGGCGAAAGCGCATATATAATACAGCTTTCTGGCGAAGTTCCTCTCACGGTCCGGGGGTCACTGAGACCAGGTATTCACCGAGGGGACCACGTAACAGAATTGGGGGCTCGTCCAAATTACGATTTGCGGTTTCGCAATTGGGTCTACGTCCGGGATTTAAAATTGTATAAAATAATAAAATAATAATTTTTTTATTAATTAAAATTAATTAATTAATTATTAATTGGTAAATTGTTTTTTTGAGAAATTGGGGTAAAGTCTTGGGTGAAGGTTAACAGGTGTTAACGATAGGCACCATGGCGTTTGTGGCACAGAACTTTGGGGTAACCCCGAGTGAGGCACAGTTCCGAGCGTTGCTAAAGTCGGACCTCTTGAAATTGGCCAAACATTTTAACTTGGAGGTCCGAACTAATTTGAGGAAGGCAGAGTTGCAGGCCACGGTGATACAATCTATGGTGGGATTAGGAACATGGGACGAGTTAGCCTGGGAGTGGCTACCCGAAGAACGAGAAGACGTTGAGCTCCGGAAACTGGAGTTGCAATTACGGAGCCAGGAACGGATTAAAGAAGAAGAAAGGAAAGCAGAAAAGGAAAGAGCAGAAGAAGAAAGGAAAGCAGAAAAGGAAAGAGCAGAAGAAGAAAGGAAAGCAGAAAAGGAAAGAGCAGAAGAAGAAAGGAAAGCAGAAAAGGAAAGAGCAGAAGAAGAAAGGAAAGCAGAAGAGAGGAGAGAAGAGAAACAAGCAGAGGAAAGGAGAGTGGAACGAGAACTCCAGGAAAGGTTAAAAGAAGAAGAAAGGAAAGCAGAAAAGGAAAGAGCAGAAGAAGAAAGGAAAGCAGAAAAGGAAAGAGCAGAAGAAGAAAGGAAAGCAGAAAAGGAAAGAGCAGAAGAAGAAAGGAAAGCAGAAGCGAGGAGAGAAGAGAAACAAGCAGAGGAAAGGAGAGTGGAACGAGAACTCCAGGAAAGGTTAGCAGAAGAAGAAAGGAAAGCAGAAGCGAGGAGAGAAGAGAAACAAGCAGAGGAAAGGAGAGTGGAACGAGAACTCCAGGAAAGGTTAGAAGGGAGAAAAGCAGAGGAGAGGAGAGCTGCAAGGGACCTCGAAGCAGAGGAGAGAAAAGCGGAAAGGGAATTAAAGGAACGTGACATGGAGCTTCAGCAAGAAATCAAATTCAAGGAGCTGGAGTTAATGAGAGAACGGGGAGAGGCACCACCCTTGCTGACGGGGTCGACACCTAACCAGAAAACCTGGGATGTGGGCAGACATGTGAGGCTGGTTCCACCGTTCAGTGAAAAAGAAGTCGCGAAATTTTTTCCACACTTTGAGAAAGTGGCTCGACAATTAAACTGGCCGGAGGAGGCATGGACCATACTCGTGCAAAGTGTGCTGGTGGGGAAAGCTCAGGAAATTTATTCGGCGCTACCAATGGCCCAATGTGCAGATTATGAGGTACTGAAGAAGCACATCCTCAAGGCCTATGAGTTGGTTCCGGAAGCTTACAGGCAAAAATTCAGGAATGCCAGGAAGAGGGAGAGTGAGACCCATGTGGAGTTTGCCAGAGTGAAAGAAAACATGTTTGATCGGTGGTGTGAGTCAAAAGGAGTCGGGAAAGACTTCGAGGCATTGCGGGACTTGATCCTGGTGGAGGAATTCCAGCAGTGTGTCCACGAGGACATCAAAGTGTACCTGCAGGAAAAGAAGGTACCAAAGTTGTGGGACGCAGCCACCATGGCAGATGATTATGCCTTAACCCACCGAATAGGGGCCCACGAACCTAACTCCTCGCCTAGATCTCCGCAGGGGAGGTGGGGAACAGCAGGTGCGGAGAACGACCATACATGGCGGCGGCCTCGAGATGAGTATGGGGACAACTATGATACCCCACCGGTTCGAAATCAGAGGGATGCGGGCCCAAGACAAACTTATAGTTCGGGGGGCCCGAGGCAGACCCCGAGTTTTTCCTCCGGACCTACTTGCGCGTTTTGCAAGAAACCTGGACACTTGATGTCCAGTTGTTACCTCATGAAAAGGGACAACCCAGAGCGGAGTCCGACTATTACAACTCCGAATGCGATGGCTAGCGTAAGAAATCGCCATCGAAAGGGTTACCAACCATTTATTTCAGAGGGGTTTGTGTCACTGGATGGAGCCTCGACTAACCGGAGACCGGTTAGGATATTGAGGGACACAGGGGCCCATCAATCTTTAATGCTTGAAGGCATTTTGCCATGGTCCGAGGAGACGGCAACGGGGGATAGTGTGCGTTTACAGGGGATCGGGGGCGGTGTTAGTGCTCCCCTTCAGGTCATCCAGTTGGAGTCCGATTTGGTGTCAGGACCGGTCACCGTCGGTTTACAAGCCACGCTTCCTGTAGAGGGTGTATCTGTGGTTATCGGGAATGATTTGGCCGGGGGTCAAGTTTATGGTAACCAGAGGGTTGGTAAAGAGCCCAGCAGGGAAAATAACACCACACCAACTCGGGATGGCGACAAAAGTGCCAAGTTATTTGTAGGGGGACTGAACTTCAAAACAGAGGAAGAAGTTCTGACCTCTGTCTTCAACAGATATGGGCCGCTGGTGGAAGTGCGGTTGGTAAGAGACTGGGAAACGCAACAGTCAAGAGGGTTCGGCTTTGTCACGTTTGCCAGCACAAAAGACGCCAGAGAGGCAGAGAAGAATTGGAATGGCAAGGATTTGGAGGGTCGGACCATAACAGTAGGGAAGGCATTTCGTAGGCGTCGAGAGGTCTACAGGAGAGGACAACTGGGCGGTAGTTTTGGTGGTGGCCGCAATCAATATTATTATGGAGGCTCCCTGAGTTACAGCAGCTCCCGAAGGAAGGATTGTCAAAGTAGTGGCCGAGAAGGAGACCGCTATTCATGGGACTACAGGGACAAGTGGTCCCACCATAATTATTAGGGAAGTTCTGAGAAGTTGAAGCACTGAAGGCGGCGGAGCCGCCGAGCCAAGATTCCTACACGGACTAACCGTGAACTCCACGTTCCTCAAGGCGCCCATGTAGAGAACTTTCCTGCACGGACTAACCGTGGACTCCGCGTTCCTAAAGGCATCCATGTAGTGAATACTCGGCTTGGCCTCCCGGAAAAAGTGCTATCGAGTTGCCTAACTTTGGATCTTTGATCAACACCTTAACCTTCATTCCCAAGAAACTGACGGTCAAAGTCAGAGGGTCATGAGATGGAGTTTGATTTGGCAGGGACAATGTCGTTGTTGGTACTTAGTCCAGAGGGAGTAATCTGGAGGGGTGAGTTATCTGGTTTGTTTCTCCAAATTGGCCGGCAACGAAAGTTTTCGCTGGGTTCAAACTTTCTTTCTTGAAGGGGAGGAGTGTTACATATTTATGTGAATGTATGTGAATTACCATTCAGGTCTTTGCTTATCCGTGGGTAGTATATTAAGTTGTTGTGTAGTTGTTGTGGTTGGAGGGGCAGGAGCCCTTCTGAGGGAGTGGCCGGAAACGGAAGTGGCCGGAAACGGAAGTGACCGGAAACGGAAGAGAAAAGACACGAGAAAAAAGGACGAGTTTTCTTCTTCCTCGCCCCGCTCCGACAAAAGGTGGAATCGACCTTGCGCTGCGTGGAAAACAGCGGCGTTCCGAAACCTGTCCGGCGAGAGGAATTCCCGGGACGATACCTGCCCGGTGGAGACATCAAGTTGACGTGGGGCCGTGCATCGACCCCGCGTCTGGAATCGTTCGCGGCACCGTCCAAACAGACGCGTGCGGGTCGCACGTTGGGGCCTAACGCGCCTTGCAAGCGGCGTGGGGTTTGGCTTGCTCTACCGTACCCGCTCCGCGTGGCCACGAGGGGCTGCAGCCACGGTGCCTGGTACGATACCTGCCCGGTGGAGAAACGTCCACCCGGGGTTCGTTCAACCGCCCGAGTGCGGAGACGCCGACCAGTAGCAGTATCTTGGTCAGGAGGGGCCCAGAGACATTGTGAGGAGCAGAGACCGAAAGGGGATGTGAGTACTCACCGGGACACACATGTATAAGATGGCCATCTTAATCATAGGGAATTGATTGTGAATTGGGAATTGGTGATGATTATGTATTGTTGATTGCTCGGGGAAAATCTCCGTGGTTGTGTCCTTGAAATATTGTTGATGGTTGTGTCATTGAAATTGTTCGGTATCATTACCATTGAAATATATCCTTGAACGTCAGTTGTCTCTTGGGTGAAATTCATATGGCTTGCGTGGCGAAAGCGCATATATAATACAGCTTTCTGGCGAAGTTCCTCTCACGGTCCGGGGGTCACTGAGACCAGGTATTCACCGAGGGGACCACGTAACAATATATATATATATATATATATATATATATATATATTGTTACAGACGCGGTTGTGGATGTTGGTTTACCGAGCGGTTTGGTATGACCGCGCCTGCACGTTTACCCGATTATACTCGAACCTTGGTCAAGTCGCGCTATGCTAGGTCAATGAAGGAAAAGGACACAACGGCTGGGATTCAAATGACACGACACCAAGGGTTCAGTTCTCAAGACCTCCGGAGGAGGTTATATTAGGGCGGAAGGTCAGATTACAACGACAAGAGGGACAGCAGAGGAAGATAGGCACTTAAACACGGTCTTATACTAGCCCCGACAGACGACAGATAAACAGGACAAAGACTGACTCACACGGGGATTGATGGCAAGGAAAGCGGGTAGTCGATGGCTCAAGGTGCACTCTTGGCTCAGGGACAAAATCGACCCGGTCCAGTCCAAAGATGCGGGGAGGTCTCACTCAGCGCTCGGAGGTGGTGACTGGCTCTTCTTCAAGCTGGGGGCGCATCTCACGTCACGTCCGGTAAGTGGCCGCGTATATCCGGCGGGGAGTGACACGCCCTCGGCTCGTTAGCTCCGCCCCAGATGGAATCGGCCCGTTGCTTCTCATTGGGTGCGTGCGGGGGGGGTTACCGGCTCCGCCCTTGACGAGGGGCTGACAGGGAGCCCCTTCGTGGTAACCCCGTCGGAGCGCATGGTCAATGGCGGCTAACCGAGCCGGTGTGAGGACGCACACTCCCCCGCGCCGTTGTTGTAGTTGTTGTAGTTGTTGTTGTAGTTGTTGTTTGGGGAAGAAGATGGGAGGAGGTATGGGAAGGTCCTAAACTCACTACTGGTGCCATATAATCACATTCTGGTGCAACGAAGAGTCAGAATTAATGGAAACGAGTCCTTAACTGACATAGACTAAGAATAACTAGCAAGATGTCCTATAGTTGTCTACGTGAGATGCGGTGAACCTGGGCACGACATTTAATGGGGGAAAAAGGGGAAGGTCGGTTCTACAGAGTGTTATTTACAGGCAATGGGACTAGGGAATGGGGGATTGGGGATAGTTGGGGAGTATTGGGGAAATAGGGGAGTATTTACAAGCGGATATTGAGGCCAAATGCCATATCCGCAACATTGCACCCTTCTCTACCCTCGGGGCGTCCCGACCCGATAAATTTTTACCTATTTTAGTGTGGCACTCAGATGTAGTTCCCTCTACTATTAACTCTACCCTGAGTGCGACAGTTTTACAGATGTTCACAAATGAGTAAATATGTCCCCCTGCGACGTTGCACCCTTCTTCTCACAGAAACACACCCACAGGATAACCGAATTGCGGAAAGAATTCGCAAACTAAACATACAGCTGGTAGGGAGCATTATTTACAAGACTATGCTGCTATTTACACTACGATCCAGGACCTGTTTTTGGAGGAACACATGCAGATGTTATGCATAGAGAGAGCACGCATGCCAGCATCGATACACCAACCCACGAGTGCTCTGTGGCCTTACGGCCTTTAATAACGCGCAGAGCACCCCTTCCCAGCACCAAAAGCACCACCCCATAACACAGTCAGCACCATCCGGTGCAGTCACCATTGTTCCTTAAAATAAAAACAACAACCCCTAACCCTGCAGGTGTCTCTTGCTCTTCGTGTGGTGCACTTGGCCTTCTGGCTTCTTTCAAAAATAAAGAAAGGCGCCGACCGCGTCCATTTCTGTATTGTGGCCTTCAGTGGTGTCAACTAAAAGTGGTTCACCTGTATGGCATAGGTGCCACGTTGACCCATAGGTCCATCCACGGGTGGCGCTTGGCCGCAAAAGAACTGCGGTCCATTGTGGGTGGCCACCAACATTGCGGTCCATATGGTGTATCGATCCAGGCAGCAAGCAGCGAAAGTGCAGGCCCACAACTGCGTAGCCAGCACCTCTCTCTCCTCTCTCTCTACCCCAAAGCCAGATCCTCGGAGGTGGGAGACAAAAGAAAAGACAAGTGAGTAAGGTGGCAAGGGCGCAAAAGTGCACGCAATACAAGGTGATGCACACTGGGGGCACATGGGAACCAGGTGAGACAGGTACGTTCCTACCGTACGCCCCCCCACCCCCACCAGGTAACCTACATGGCCCCTCCCTTACCCCTTACTGTATCCACAAAACACAACACTACCCATAAACATCTATTTTACAAATCAACAAACATCCCTACTGTCTTCCCCGTTCCTCCCATAAACCAAATTCGTCTTCTCTCCCTCCTAACCAATCAAATTTGCCATTTTCAACTTTCATCAAAATTTGCCATCTCCAACTCAACATCATAATTTGCTATCACCAATTCATCATCAGTCCCTCCTAGGGAGGGAGAGATGGAATCACCCCAATGTCTCATCCACGTCATGATGCGTCTCACAAATCCTCAAAGCAATTCTCATTTCTGCAACACAAACAAAGAAAACACAGGTGTGGAGTCATCATCATCACCTCAGGTAAGTGGCTGCGTATGGTGCGACAGGTTCATCAATCCTAACTATTTCCTAAATGGCTTTAACAACTTTACACTACCCGGGGTCTTTCTCCGGCCAAACCATTGGCCCTCTTACACTATGGGTTCTAAAAACCAATTCCCATTGGCCAAACTGTGGTGCTTTTCAATTTGGGGTCTCACTCCCCCGATTCATCTCCCGGTGCCCTCGCACAATTTCTGGGCTGTGGCGTGTACCTCTCCCAGTGGGTCTACCCACCTGCACACCTCCACCACTGCAGTTGCCTCCGAGCTTACCTGCTCCTTACCCTAACCTAACTACCTGGGGAAGGCCCTCTGGCGCTCTCCCTACTCGGTGCCCTCTCTGGCACTGGGCTACCCGGGTCCGTCCTCCGGATCCTCGGGCCCCATCCACAACTTTACCGGCTCCCAGAGCCCACCTGCGGCCTCACTTGGCCGACATCCTCACAGTGGTGGAGTGCCCAACCAACTACACACACTAACAGGCTACACGCCCAGCCATTTCCACAACACTAATGCACCCATCCGCAACACCATTCTGCAACCGCACCACAGATGCCAATATCCAACCACAATTTACCTGTACCCTCTACCTAACACTTACACTACCCGCCCCGGGTATCCGTGATGGGGGTCCACTCTTCTCCCATTCACACCTTCGCACCATGCACACCACTCCGTACCACTTACTCCAACTCTCTCCACACACCTGTACCTGCACACCTGTGCTCTCACACCTGGTGCCACCTGCACCCTTCTCTCCCCAAGCGCATTCGCGCTGATCCACAACACTCATTACTCACACACTGCTCCACACACCTGTCCAGTTGCACACCTGTGCAATCACACCTGTTCAATTCTCACACACACGGCATCATCTCAGCTAACTACTCCCTTCTGAAACTTGCGCTTCCCAGTCGTCCCTTTAAACTATTGCGCTCCCACGTCATTATCATCCACTCTAATCTACCTGCGTCCCCACTACAGGTATCAGTCACTAACTAAACTTAACGTCACCTAATGTCATCTTCGCTAGATCCCTACAATATAACCTAACCCACCCGGGCTAGTTTTCACTGCCATACACCCCATAAGCTATTGCTCCTTTGCCCCACTATATGGGAAGGGTGGCAAGGATGCCACCCTTACCCACCGGGCCCATCGCTCCTCAATCCCCCAGTCCTCTGGCACTAATAAGCCCCCCTTGTTCAGAGGTACTGGGTCCCGCCTCGGCATCTAAAGCCGAGGCAATCCACGGGGGCGCCTGCTCGCCGGTGTAAGGCCTTCTAGTGTACCGGGGTCTGGCGGGGGGGTGTCTGGGGTCGGCTAACCCGCTCCCCCCTGGGCGGAGTTGAGGACCTCAACCGCCGGGGATCATCCCGGCGCGTGGCTCGACAGTGCCGCGCCAGGTGACCCAGACGGTTGCAAGTATAGCACCTCACCTGGTAAGGTGCTTGTCTCCGGAATTCCAAATTTCCCCCCCTGTAGGTCCGAATTGGATTACCCGCTCGTGGTCCACCGCGGGCCACCTCCGGGGCCGCCTGCCATGGTCCAGGTCCCGCCAGGCGCTGGTCCACCAGCCTCCGGACCATGCCCGCCAGGTCAGGACCCACGTCGGGGGCGGGCCCCCTTGTAACTTTACAGTCCCCTTTCTCACCTCCTTCTCCATGTGCTCCTTACAGTGCCTCACCTCCTCGCGCACTCCTCCGACCTCCTCACTCACTCCTCTTCTGATCTCCTCTCCCATCACTTGCATCTCCTGCCCAGATGCCACCCTCATCTGCTCCATTTCCTCCCTGTGAGCATCCAGTTTGGTTTCTACCCCCATTCTGACCCCCTCTATCTGCTGCCCCATTTGGTTAACTTCCCTTTCCGCTTGGTCCCTCATGTCCCTCAATTTGCCTTCCATCCTGTTTTCTAACCCCTCTAACCCCTTTTGCATCCCTTCCATTTGATTCTCTTGAGCGGCCATTCTGTTTTCTACCCCCATTAACCCATTTCTCACCTCTTTTATCCCGTTGTCTAACCCCTCAAAATTATTGTCTAACTTCCCAAATTTCTTGTCTAACTCCTCAAAATTATTGTCTAACTTCCCAAATTTCTTGTCTAATCCCTTAAAATTATTGTCTAACCCCTCACCGGTACCCCTCGCTTCGTCCCTCATTACCCCCAATTGGCCCTCCATTCGCTCACTCTGAGCCCTCATTTCCTCCCTCATTTGCTCGCTATTCTGGGCCATAAGGGCCTTCATTTGTATGAAAAAAAGGTCCAAATTTACCAGCGGCGCCACTACGGTCGCGGGCGTGGACGCCGTGGCCACCTCGTGCGCGACAACGCTATTTTGCGACCCTGCCGCCCTCACTGCTTCGCTCTCCTCCTGTCCCTCATGTCCCTCAATTTGGTCCTGGACCGACCCTGCCTCACTCTCCCCTACCGGAACCCAGCTGTCTTGATCCGCCATAGCGCGACTTTCAAAATTCGGGTTTTTATTTCCGTAAAACAAATCAAATTTCGCCGTTATAATTTCGAGCGCGGGAAACGCGCTCCGGATCGAATTCTACCTCCCCAACACCAATTGTTACCCTAGTGGTACAATTGGTGTTCCAAAATTTGGGCCTAATAAATTTAGTCCCAGGTCCGAATCCCACTCCTGACACCAATTGTTACAGACGCGGTTGTGGATGTTGGTTTACCGAGCGGTTTGGTATGACCGCGCCTGCACGTTTACCCGATTATACTCGAACCTTGGCCGAGTCGCGCTATGCTAGGTCAATGAAGGAAAAGGACACAACGGCTGGGATTCAAATGACACGACACCAAGGGTTCAGTTCTCAAGGCCTCCGGAGGAGGTTATATTAGGGCGGAAGGTCAGATTACAACGACAAGAGGGACAGCATAGGAAGATAGGCACTTAAACACGGTCTTATACTAGCCCCGACAGACGACAGATAAACAGGACAAAGACTGACTCACACGGGGATTGATGGCAAGGAAAGCGGGTAGTCGATGGCTCAAGGTGCACTCTTGGCTCAGGGACAAAATCGACCCGGTCCAGTCCAAAGATGCGGGGAGGTCTCACTCAGCGCTCGGAGGTGGTGACTGGCTCTTCTTCAAGCTGGGGGCGCATCTCACGTCACGTCCGGTAAGTGGCCGCGTATATCCGGCGGGGAGTGACACGCCCTCGGCTCGTTAGCTCCGCCCCAGATGGAATCGGCCCGTTGCTTCTCATTGGGTGCATGCGGGGGGGTTACCGGCTCCGCCCTTGACGAGGGGCTGACAGGGAGCCCCTTCGTGGTAACCCCGTCGGAGCGCATGGTCAATGGCGGCTAACCGAGCCGGTGTGAGGACGCACACTCCCCCGCGCCGTTGTTGTAGATGTTGTAGATGTTGTTGTAGTTGTTGTTTGGGGAAGAAGATGGGAGGAGGTATGGGAAGGTCCTAAACTCACTACTGGTGCCATATAATCACATTCTGGTGCAACGAAGAGTCAGAATTAATGGAAACGAGTCCTTAACTGACATAGACTAAGAATAACTAGCAAGATGTCCTATAGTTGTCTACGGTGAACCTGGGCACGACATTTAATGGGGGAAAAAGGGGAAGGTCGGTTCTACAGAGTGTTATTTACAGGCAATGGGACTAGGGAATGGGGGATTGGGGATAGTTGGGGAGTATTGGGGAAATAGGGGAGTATTTACAAGCGGATATTGAGGCCAAATGCCATATCTGCAACAATATATACAGTCATCCCTCGCTATATCGCGGTTCACTTTTCGCGGCTTCGGTACATCGCGGGTTTTTCTCGCTAGTATATGTAAAATTATATCGCGGATTTTTCGCTATATCGCGGGATTTTTCGGTATAAATGTATTTTTATATACTATTATTTTAAATTTTTTTGTGGTAAAATAAGCATTTTCTAGCCTAAAAAATAAAAAAAACGTAAAAAAATAAGAAAAATACAGTAATTAAAACATATTACAAGAAATAAAATACTGTACATAGTGTACAGTAGAAGGGTAGACAAAGAGACAAAGAGTCGTGCGTATGGAAAACGGAGATGCGGCAGCTTCCACTTGTGCTAGTTACCCCACGTAATGGGTAACTGTAATGCTTTTTCTGGCTGTGCAGTACATTCATCATCGTCATCACCTTCATCATCATCTTCATCACGCAAGTTGTAGTATTGAAGAGCCGGGGCTCTTGCTTGATACGGACGAAATGACGGGCAAGACACAAACTCGTCCGAGAAGATATTTATTCTCAAAACCAACTCGGGAACACTGTAAAGCCCGTTTATCGGGCTGCATTATAAAGCACAACCAGAAACCGAAAGCCACGCCTCTCAAGCGTGGCGAGCTTCGGTGGTCACGTGATCAACAGGTGTAGCTGATTATACCCGCACGCGCGCCACACGCTTTGGCGGTCACGTGACCAGCCACTCTGGCGCCGGGATCCCCGCCGGTGACGTCACCGGCTGGAGCAAGGAGATTCTAATGCTGGTCTTGCTTGGGGGACCCATGGGTCGCTACAGTATCTTCAATGGTGAGTACCCATTAGAATTTTATATGTTGTTAAAATTACGTATGTTTAAGAGTGTAAAAAGTGTTTAAGAGTATAGTAAGTGTTTATAAGAGTATGGGAAAGGTTAATAAGAGTATGGGAAAGGTTAATAAGAGTGTGGGAAAGGTTAATAAGAGTGTGGGGAGGGTCATAAAGCTTTAAAATATATATAAATAATAAAATAAAAATATGGTCGCTACTTCGCGGATTTTCGTCTATCGCGGGGGGTTCTGGAACGTAACCCCCGCGATAAACGAGGGATCACTGTATATATATATATATATATATATATATATATATATATATATATATATATATATATATATATATATATATATACATATATATATATATATAAATAAATATATATTGTTGTGGATATGAGAATTGTGTTTCTTTTATTGTTGTGTAAATTGTTGTAAAAATATCACCCTCCTTCCTCCAGTTGTGTATAAAGGTCAAAGTGCGTCCCGTAATTAGGTCATAAACAATCACGTTTAGCCAATCATAGTTTTCCTCCTTGTTGGTAGTTATTTCCCTATTCTGTGTATTAGGCTAAGGATTTGTCTTCCATTAATTAATACTCCATTGCACCGAATTCAGACAAGGTAGATTCCCTGCACATTCCCCTTTCCTCAATTGCCAACTGCATTGAGCGGTTCGCTGAATTCTGCTGCAGCTGTGGGTTGTTGTTTTCGCTCCAAGACTCCATTAGCCACGAGGTTGTCTCGGAGCCAAAGGTGGGAGGAGTCGGCCCAGCGGCGGGGACAAGGCATGGTCTAGCCAACGCCCCCTGTAAGGGCGGGGTCGGTGAGCGCTCGCGACCAATCAGGGCCGAGGTGAGCTCACCGATGGGCCTGTCCTAGCGGCCGGCGGCTTGATCGCCGGGGGACGATATAAAGTGCGTGCGCATGCGTCAGGACAGTGGTTAGTAGTTGGTTGTTGGTGGCTAAAAGAAGAGACAGCAAGCCTTTTGAGAGAGGGGTTGGTGGTTGGTGGCAAAAAGTACCGTTGCTGCTGAAGGAGGAAGGGTTGATGAAGAAAGAGAGTGGCGTTGGAGGAGGACGAGTTGAATGTGGCGTTAAGTGGCATTGAAGTGGAGCTGAAGAGCCCGGAGTCCAGCATGATGCGCCCATCCGCTCGCGGTGAACGATACGCGCCGCTGCACACCAAGGCTTTCCCGCCAAGAACGCAGGTGGACTCCTGGAGCGGGACCTCGACGCCTGCAGTGGCCTGGGCCTTCCCATGCCTCCTTCCAGCCAATCCACTCTGCAATTCCCTGCGTGAGTCTGTCTTTTGTTTGTTCTGTCCTGGGTTAATTAAGACTGTAGGTAAGCTAGCATTGCACTGTGTCTCCTTGATTTCTTCTGTCTTTATTTTATTATCTTTCCTTCTTCTTGGTTTCTTTTGGTTGTAAATATCAAATAAATTATATTCGTATTTCCTACTTCTGTCTTCCTCTTCTTCACATCTGTGTCACCTTTGTCTTTTCCCCATTGAATATCTGTGGCACGATTTGGCCCACGTTTAAGGAATCGGGTCTTAGTCATTGTTAATAGTTCGGGCCGCGGCCGCCATCCGCTCGGCTAATCAACACCTTATCCGCGGTCCATAACAATTGGTGCCAGGAGTGAGATTCGGACCTGAAGCGCGAATAGCACGCTCAAAATTACGGGTGGCCCAAAATTTTGTTTTATTTAAAATCTTAAATTTGGAAATCGTGCCATGGCTGGTCAAGGTGATCGGATGCCGGTGGTGGAACTAGAAGAGGGGTTAGGGGTAACCCAGGACCAGAGGGAGGAAATGGAGGAGAGCAATGGTGAGGTGGTTGAGGAGGTGTCAGGTGCACAAAATGGCGCCCTCGCGCACGTGGTTGCAGCGGCACCAAATTTATCGGCGCCCGTGACCGTAGCAGCACCGGTGGATTTAAACCTTTTTATGGTGCAAATGGAGGCCCTTATGGCCAAGAATAGTGAGCAATTGGGAAACCAAATGGAAAAAATGGAAAACAGAATGGGGGAGCGACTAGGAAATCAAATCGAGAGGCTAGGAAGCAAAATGGAGCGAATCGGCAAAATTGGGGACAGAATGGGTGACCGACTGCAAAAATGTGGGGAGACCATGGATCGCATGGTGGGCGAGAGGGTCCCAAGGGTGCACGACGAGGTAACGCGGATCGAGAAGCGCTGGTTGAGCGAAGCGGAGAAAAGCGCGGGTAAAATGACCGGGGTAGAAATCGCAACCCAGGGTATGGGGAAGCCGGCGACCGCTGAGGTACAAGTGGGAATTTTAATAAAGCCAGCGGTCGTTGAGGTGAATAAAGAAAGAGCAATAGTTATGGTTGAAATTGAAAAGACGACGGAGGTAGCTCGGGAATTGGAGGGAGAGATGGATAATGCTCAAAGTCCCTGCTCACATCACGATGCTGTGCTTAACCCAAATGGAAGTTTGCAGGTGCGCGTGGAGAAAAGGATCCCCCAGGTGAGTCGTGCTGTGTATTGTGCGGGGAGATTTTGTGGAAGGATGTTTGGCGATAACAGGATTGTCGCGCGGTTGGGATCGATATGGCACCCGGGCGTTGGTGAAGGGTCCCGTGTGAGTGGAAATGGCGCGCGTGTGAAAAAAAAGTGTGCGTCAAGGGGTGAGCGTGTGACGAAGCGTGAGTGTGAAACCGAGTGCGAGCGAGAATGCACGTCGGGGTGTACGGAGAGTGAGTTGGTGGTGGAGCGGGTGCGAGGATGCACGTATGGGATGAACGGCGAGGGTGTGCGAGAAAGCACACCTGAGTTGGTTGTGGCGCGAGTGCGAGGGAGCACATCGGAGCACGGTAGTGGGTGGATGCAAGAGTGCACGCCCATGGTGAGTGTTACGGAGGACGTAACGGAGGAGAGGTGCAGACCGAAGTGTGCGAACGGCGAGTGTGCGCAAGAAGGTTTGCGGGAGGTGTGGTGTGTAACAGGGAGTGCGTTGGTGGAATGGACGGAGTGTGTGGGATGCACTGGAGGCGCCGAGATGCCAGGTTTTGTGAGTGTGAAACGGGTCGCGTATGCAAGTGAAGCATCGACATTGAACGGGTTAGCGTTTAGGGCGACGGATAGCCGACGCGGGCGCTCGGTGCGCGTTGCGCTTTGTTGGATGCTAGGCCCCGCACGGTCGAGTCTGGGCCTTGTCGGGCGAGGCGACCGGTCCGGTTCAAGGGCGAGTGAGAGGAAGCGGAACGGTGCCCCCCGTGGGGACGGGGTTCCGACCGGGCGAGCCTCGGTCATCGGGCCCGGGACCGCAAGGTACCGAGCCGCGATGATGCGTGGAACCTCGGCCCGAGCATGCCTCCTCCCCAGAGTCGTGAATGCCGGACGGATCCAACTGCAGGTGACCAAACCACCCGAATTCATTGCTCGGCTTTGCGAAGCCGAGTTTTAATGATGTGACGATGCACCGAGGCTCAGATAAAGCGGACTGTGATGATGATGATAGTGTTTTTGATCCGAAATTTAGAAAAGTGAATAGAATTGGCAGTAATTAGAAAATTTTGATTGGTTGCAATTGGATGAGCCAAATTGGTAGTGAGAGATACCCGATGTGATGGGATGGCAACTCTGCCATCCCTCACAACGGGGGCAAAGGAGCACTAGTCTTATGGGGTTTGGCAGTGAAAACTAGCCCGGGAGGGTTAGGATATCGTGTGTAAGGACTTAGAGATTGACCATAGGTAACGGTAAGGTTTAGGTAGCAACATTGAACCGGTAGTGGGGACATAGAGAGGGTAGTTGGATTATAATGACGAGGGAGCGCAATAGTTTAAAGGGGCGACTGGGAAGCACAAGTTCCAGAGGGGAGTAGTTAGATGAGATGATGCCGTGTGTGTGAGGATTGAAAGTGTATTGAGCAGCGTATGAGTAAATGATTGTGATTGTGAGTTGTATTGAGATTGCACAGGTGTGCAACTGAACAGGTGTATGGAGCAGTGTATGAGGGAGTGATGGTGATGTGTGTTGTGTTGACCCAAATAGTCCAGGGAGGAAGGAGGGTGCAGGTGGCACCAGGTGTGATTGCACAGGTGTGCAACTACAGGAGGTATGGAGAATGGTTGTGTGGAATACATGGAGTGTGGAATATATGGAGTATGGAATGGATGGTCATGGAGTGAGTATGGTGGAAACTGTGGAGTGGAGTGGATGGTGCGAAGGTGTGGATGGGGGAAAGGAGGATTGGCCCCATCACGAAAACCCAGGGAGGGTAGTTTAAGAGTTAGGTAGAGGGTACAGGTATATTGTGGTTGGATATTGGCATCTGTGGTGCGTGGTGGAAGAATGATGGTTGAATGGGTGCATTAGTGTTGTGGAAATGGCTGGGCGTGTAGCCTGTTAGTACGTGTAGTCGGATGGGCACTCCACCACTGTGAGGATGTCGGCCAGGTGAGGCTGCAGGTGGGCTCTGGGAGCCGGTAGAGTTGTTATGAATGGGGCCAGAGGATCCGGAGGACGGACCCGGGTAGCCCAGTGCCAGAGGGCACCGAGGGGTGACAGAGCCAGGAGGGGCCTTCCCCAGTTAGATAGGTTAGGGTGAGGAGCTAGGTAAGCTCGGGTGGCAACTACAGTGGTGGAGGTGTGCAGGTGGGTAGACCTGCTGGGAGAGCTATACGACTCAGCCCGGAAATTGTGCAAGGACACCGGGAGATGAATCGGGGGAGTGAGACCCCAAATTGATAAGCACAACAATTTGGTCAATGGGAATTGGTTTTTAGAACCCATAGTGTAAGTTGGCCAATGGATTGGCAGGGAAAGACCCCGGGTAGTGTAAAGTGTGTTAAAGTCCTTTAGGAAGTAGTTAGGATTAAGAATCTCCTCGCACCATCTACATGCACTCACCTGAGGTGACAAAGCTCCACACCATGCCGGGGTTTGTTGGTTTTTATTATTTTTGTTGTGCAAATGTCTGGAATGTGAGATGCATCATGACGTGGGTGTGACATTGTGCTGATGTTCCATCTCTTCGTCATTATGAGGATTGATGATGAATTGGGTGATGGCAAATTTGGTTAGAGGGATTGTGGGGACGAATTTGGTACAGGGGAAATATGGGGAAGACGTGACAGTAGTGACGAATTTGTAAATGTGTAGATTGTTGTAAATATGGGGTAAGGGCAAGGGTAGAGTAGGTGACAGGGGGGGTGACGTACGGTAGGGACGAGCTTTTCTCCGCTCCCTCTCCATACGCACCTCGCCTTGCATTGCCTTTATTGATGTGTACCCTTGTGACCTTACCCCACGCTCATCTGTCTCCCCCCCCCCCTTGTCTCCCACACGAGGACTGTGCGCCACTGGGCGCCGAGGGGAGCTTGCGTGAGTCCGCCATTGGGCGCCCGAAACTCTCGCAACCACAGCTGTCTGCATCGATGCACCACCTTATGGACCACATGTCTGTGGCTGAGCACCACTGATGGACCTCATGGGTTGGGGCATGGCCCCTCTGCTGGAACCGGCCATGAAGGCCCGAGATCTTGCTGGCGGACCTTGGTCACAGGGCACCTATGCCCCACAGGTGAACCACACTAGTCGGCCCTGTGGGCCATAAATAAATGAAAATGGACACGTTTTGTGCTTTTTATTGTGACAAATAGGCCGCCAGCAAAGAAGATGACAACATCAGGAATATAACAATAGCCAGCAGAGGGAGCCGAAGAGGAAGACCAGCACCAGGGTTTGTTGGGTTTTTTTTATTGAACAGTGATGACTGTGCACCGATTGGTGCTTGAGGGTGCTTTAGTGCGTTTTGGGTGCTTTCTGGTGCATCGATGCAGAGCAGACTGCCTCCCCCCCCCCCCCCCCAAAAGAACAATCACAGGTCCTGGGTTGCCATTGTAAATAAAAATAGCATCGTTGTAAATAATGCGCCCCCACCGTAAGTGTATAGTTTGAAGACCATTCTGCAATTCGGTTAGCTGTGGGCGTGAGTCTGTTAGGCAGGGTGCAATGGAGCAGCGGGACATATTTATTTGTGTTTTAAAACTGTCACACTCAGGGTCAGGTTAAATGTAGAGGGAACTACACCTACGTGCCACACTAAAAGTAAAGGTAATAGGCCCGGGACGTGCCTAAGAGGGGGAGGGTGCAGTGTTGTGGATATGAGAATTGTGTTTCTTTTATTGTTGTGTAAATTGTTGTAAAAATATCACCCTCCTTCCTCCAGTTGTGTATAAAGGTCAAAGTGCGTCCCGTAATTAGGTCATAAACAATCACGTTTAGCCAATCATAGATTTCCTCCTTGTTGGTAGTTATTTCCCTATTCTGTGTATTAGGCTAAGGATTTGTCTTCCATTAATTAATACTCCATTGCACCGAATTCAGACAAGGTAGATTCCCTGCACATTCCCCTTTCCATAATTGCCAACTGCATTGAGCGGTTCGCTGAATTCTGCTGCAGCTGTGGGTTGTTGTTTTCGCTCCAAGACTCCATTAGCCACGAGGTCGTCTTGGAGCCAAAGGTGGGAGGAGTCGGCCCAGCGCCGGGGACAAGGCGTGGTCTAGCCAACGCCCCCTCTAAGGGCGGGGTCGGTGAGCCCTCGCGACTAATCAGGCCGAGGCGAGCTCACCGATGGGCGTGTCCTAGCGGCCAGGGGGCGATATAAAGTGCGTGTGCATGCATCAGGACAGTGGTTAGTAGTTGGTTGTTGGTGGCTAAAAGAAGAGACAGCAAGCCTTTTGAGAGAGGGGTTGGTGGTTGGTGGCAAAAAGTGCCGTTGCTGCTGAAGGAGGAAGGGTTGATGAAGAAAGAGAGTGGCGTTGGAGGAGGACGAGTTGAGTGTGGCGTTAAGTGGCATTGAAGTGGAGCTGAAGAGCCCGGCGTCCAGCACGACGCGCCCATCCGCTCGCGGTGAACGATACGCGCCGCTGCACACCAAGGCTTTCCCGCCAAGAACGCGGGTGGACTCCTGGAGTGGGACCTCGACGCCTGCAGTGGCCTGGGCCTTCCCATGCCTCCTTCCAGCCAATCCACTCTGCAATTCCCCGCGTGAGTCTGTCTTTTGTTTGTTCTGTCCTGGGTTAATTGAGACTGTAGGTAAGCTAGCATTGCACTGTGTCTCCTTGATTCCTTCTGTCTTTATTTTATTATCTTTCCTTCTTCTTGGTTTATTTTGGTTGTAAATAGCAAATAAATCATATTCGTATTTCAAACCCTTTTTGTCTTCTTCTTCTTCACAACCGTGTCGTCTTTGTCTTTTCCAAATTGAATATCTGTGGCACGATTTGGCCAACGTTCAGAATCGGGTCTAGTCATTGTTAACGGTTCGGGCCGCGGCTGCCATCCGCTCGGCAAATCAACACCTTATCCGCGGTCCGTAACAATATATATATATATATATATATATATATATATATATATATATATATATATATATATATATATATATATTTGTGTGTGGTAAGGAAAACGTTGTGCTCTCTCCTTCATTATTACAGTGCTGTCAGGCTCATGGAGGAGGTTGGACATAAATCATATACAGGGCGAAGACATTACGAGACATCAGTGCACATTTACATGAATTGCAAGGACATTAGGAGACAATAGACATGGAATTTGGGATTTGAACCTGGGAACCTGGTTGGGATTTGAAATTTGGGATTTGTACCATAGGAAAGGATCAGGATGATCATGTAAGTCATGAGCCAGAGGTTCATATGGAGAATTTGAGTCTTGTAATGTTGGTGTATAAATTACAACAGTACATGATCAATAGCTATTGATAGGCATTGAATCATAAGCATTGATCTATTCATAGGAAATGATACACTGGTGTAATTAATATACATGTAAGTGTACAAAATTGGTGACATGTGAACAACATGTGAATGTCATGCCTCTTCCCAAACAACAACCACACTATAAAGGTGGCAATCTGTTCAACCTCATATCAAGCAATCAGTGTCCAAGAAGACCAGATTATTGCTGCCTGCAGTCCAATCAGGAATTTATAACTTTTTTTTTTTTTTTTTTTTTTTTTTGTATACTGAATCGAGGCTCGTGAAAGAGCTAACATTTACTTCACAAACAAATCGACCAGACAAACAAAATACACAAAAAGAGGGAGCGGAAGACAAGATGGGGAGAAAAGGGAAAGCACACAAACACAACATCCGAGAGCAGGGAGATGTGTGGAAGGGAGAGGGCCCGGGGGGAGGAGGCATGGGAAGGGGGGGGGGGGGGGAGGGAGAAGTATAAAGCACAAGGACACCAAGGACTTCCAGGACAGAAGTTGGTATTTCAAAAAGGGGAATTGGGGTGAAATTAGCGGGGGTAGAAAAGATCAAGGTTTTGGATGGGGGAAGATAAGAGATGGTGGTGAACAGCTGTTTTAAAGACTTGGAGGGTGGAGTGGGATTGAAGAGAGTGAGGGAGTTTGTTCCAGAGGCGGGAGAAAAGAGGAATGAAGGAGTGAAGGTGAGCAGAGAGTCTTGATTTTGGCAGTTTAACCAAAAGAGGGTTGCAGGCAGATCTTGTGCGACCTGTAGGAATATTTGCGGGACAGAGCCCAGAGAGAGCTGGGGGGGCAAGGCCAGAGAGGAGTCGGTAGAAGACGGAAAGACCACCAACCTGCCTGTGGTGAGTGAGTGAGAGGCCCTTGGAGTTAGCTTCATCGCGGGAGATGGATGGATGGAGGTATTGGCCTTGGAGGATGGCCATGGAGGCCTCAATACCAGCCTCAATACCTCAGGATGTCGGTCATAACTCACCTACTCTTCACAAAAGATGATGCACATTCAAGGTAGGTACCATTCACAGGCGCAGGCATTTTATCGGGCCTTGCGGTGTACGTCAGCCCAAGCGCTCAACTAATTTGCTCGAACTTTCTAGTCGAGTCTGTAGTCGTAGGTGGTGGGTTGCCCGTCCTGAAAGAAATGCTGCGTATATGACCGCGATATATGATCTATATTCTATACCATCTTGAGAGTGTATCGTCTCCACATCGGCCAAACAAAATGGCGTCCTTCCCGTCGCTTTGACTCAAAATGGACACAGCTGATTATACACCACCTTATTTAACACGTTACATTCGTTGTCTTTGTCTGTCGTTTGTGTGGATTATGACGTCCCTAAAAACAGTAAGTTTCCTGTTTGGAATGAATTTCAATTTTGTTTGACTGGCAGACAGGCAGACAAGATAAAAAATTTTTTATTTCAATCCTCTCTGCCCATGCGAGATTGGGCCGAGATTACGTACAATTTGCCAAATTCAGAGCCAAAGTACTGCTAAACTGCAAGTTCATGTTCCAATTTGTATTCAAAATATAACATTCAATTTAAGTTAAATAGTTCCTCGATCATAAATTTCGTCCGTATGCAGCACAAAGATGCGGGGTAGCATCACTGGCTAATAGTGTGGCTGTGCCACTGATGTTAGTTATGGCAGGAATCTAAAATTTGTCCATGGTGCCGGCGATACCTCGTTAACACTCACCAAAGAATGCTGTGAAGCACCGGTTGACAGTTTATCGCTGGGTCGGGATTTGAGCCTCGGCTAGACAGCTTAAAGGTGAGTGTGCATACCTCTAGGCCATCCTGTCAGCCTGACCATGAAATAACACAGACAGACAGACAGACAGACAGACACACAATCAAACATTGTGAACCAATTGTTTAAATTGAACTGGTAATAACAAGGAGATCTAATGTTAAATCTTCATCAACAAAACAAACCTTTCAGAGCTGAAGCTAAACGTCACTTCAACTTTGTCTTTAATATTGTGTAGAAGGCACCAAGTTGCTGCATTAAAAAAAACAAAAAACTTAATACTGGCAAAGATGGGAAAAATAGCAAAGGTTGAAAAAAATGAGAAAATGAAGGACAAATTTAGAATACAAGGTGAAGACAGAATATTTAGGAATCGAAAAACAAAAAGATAAAGAAGAAACACCATGAAGATAATTATTTTTCAGCTCCAGTATATCATTAGCATAATGAGTTAATGAAGCACTCACGTGGAAGGGTGAATTCAGCTGGAAGAAAACTTCAACCAAAATGAATCATCAATCCAGGCAAGGATCTCCAGGGTAGAGGGAAGGTTGGGAGTTTGGGGATTGGGGGCAAGAGGGACAGAACTCACTCCACATCTGTGCATAATAAAAGCCAAGTCATGCCACGTGTCCACCTCAAGTCATGACATGGCAAGTGCTCACTGTGACATTGGAGTCCTGAGATGAAACCTTGCTTTACATCTGCACTCACCTGCACTTTACATCTATGGCATTCTGAAAAATGTCATCCCAGAAGTCATGTATGACAGAAGTCCACAAGGAGACATCTCATGGTTGCGCTCACTTTGAACAGTTTTTAGCCCAAGTTGAACAACGAGTTATTGAGACGATCACGGAAAGATTTGCAGATGAAGAATGTAATATTGGTTCGGATTTCTCATATGAACATCTCTTCTTGATTCTCTTCCACATCCTCCCACATTCCTTCCTTTTCCATGTTTTATATTCCTCCTGAATTCATGCATCCTCTCCTCCTTTGCATACATAATTTGTGTATGGCCTCTGACACTTTAACTTTGTCCGTCTCCTTGAAAAACAATATCTTGGTCCTGTGATTACACACACTCCTTGCTCATACTAATTAAACAAAACAACAACATTTTGCATTTGATGTGATTGAGAATAAAATCATGCTTCTCCGAAACCCATGTAGTGCTGCAGACATGTTTGTGTCAGTCATTAGATGACATGTTTGGGTGAGCCATTATATTGCACATTTGGGTGAGCCATTACATGGCACGTTTTGGGTGAGCCATTATATGGCACGTTTTGGGTGAGCCATTATATGACATGTTTGTGTGAGCCATTATATTACTCATAATTGCATGAGCCATTAGATGACAATGGCACATTTGGGTGAGCCATTACATGGCACGTTTGGGTGAGCCATTATACTGCATGTTTGGGTGTCATTATATTGATGTTTGAGAGAGCCATTATATGACATGTTTGGGTGAGCCATTAGATAGCATGTTTGGGTGAGCAATTATATGGGAAGTTTGGATGAGCCATTAAATGGCGTGTTTGCATGGGTTATAATATTGATGTTTGCGCGAGTCATTATATGGCATGTTTGTGTGAGCCATTATACAGAATGTTTGGGTGTCATTATATGGCATGTTTGTGTGAGCCATTATACGGAATGTTTGGGTGAGTCATTATACGGAATGTTTGGGTGAGTCATTATACAGAATGTTTGGGTGAGCCATTATACGGAATGTTTGTGTGAGTCATTATACGGAATGTTTAGGTGAGTCATTATACGGAATGTTTGGGTGAGTCATTACACGGAATGTTTGGGTGAGTCATTTTACAGCATGTTTGGGTGAGTCATTATACGGAATGTTTCGGTGATTTATGATACGGAATGTTTGTGTGAGCTAATATATGGAATGTTTGTGTGAGCCATTATACGGAGTGTTTATGTGAGCCATTATACGGAATGTTTGTGTGCACCATCATACGGAATGTTTGTGTGAGCCATTATACGGAATGTTTGTGTGAGTTATCATATGGACGGTTTGTGTGAGCCATTATACGGAATGTTTGTGTGAGCCATTACGCAGAATATCTGTGTTAGTCATTATCCGGAATGTTTGTGTGAGTCATTATACACAAAGTTTATGTGAGTCATTATAGGGAATGTTTGTGTGAGTCATTATACGGAATGTTTGTGTGAGTTATTATATGGAATGTTTGGGTGAGTCAATATATGGAATGTTTCGGTGATTTATTATATGGAATGCTTGTGTGAGCCATTATACAGAATGTTTGTGTGCAGCATTATACGGAATGTTTGCGGGCAGCATTATACGGAATGTTTGTGGGCACCATCATATGGAATGTTTGTGTGAGCCCTTATACGGAATGTTTGTGGGCACCATCATATGGAATGTTTGTGTGAGCCCTTATACGGAATGTTTGTGGGCACCATCATATGGAATGTTTGTGTGAGCCCTTATACGGAATGTTTGTGTGGGTTATTATACGGACGGTTTGTGCGAGTCATTATACGGAATGTTTGTGTGAGCCATTATACGGATTGTTTGTGTGAGCCATTATACAGAATGTTTGTGTGAGCCATTATACAGAATGTTTGTGTGAGAAATTATATGGCATGTTTGTGTGAGCCATGAAACGGAATGTTTGTGTGAGCCATTATACGGGATGTTTGTGTGAACCATTATATGGCACGTTTGGGTGAACCATTATACGGCACATTTTGGTGAGCGACACCCAAATTATACGACAAAATAATTTTACGACAAAATTATACGACACATTTGGGTGAGCCATTATATGACATGTTTGTGTGAGCCATTATAGGGCACATTTGTGTGAGCCATTATACGGCACATTTGAGTGAATCATTATATGGCATGTTTGTGTGAGTCATTATACGGAATGTTTAGGTGAGTCATTGACAAGAGATGGCCATTAGAGATGACCATGTCATGGTGATGTCCTTGCAATCCTTAAATTAATCCTGGTTACTGAGGATGAACCCTAATATGAGGGGCGTTCAAAATATTCCCAGAACGAGATACAGGACTCACAATAGTCCAATAAAGGAGGATTAAAAAATTCAATGTACAAAATTGTATTTATTAGCCATTATATGGCATGTTTCTTCTTGTTATTAGATATTGCTTACCAATCATTTCCTGTTTCGTTTTTTTTTATGGCATGTTGAAAAATAAACAGAAATAATTGGCGTTTCTTGAACCTCTATCTCAGTCGGAGAACATTTTGAACGCTCCTCGTATTCCTCATTGGAGACTTATCACGTGCTTGTGGGAGCCAGTTCTGTCAGTTAATATCTTTTCATCCGGAAGGACATTGTTTGAGTTGTCAATCTCACCTGAAACCAATCATTAGATTATTTATAGTGTTTCGGTATTTTAATTTCTTTCAGATTTATTTTCATTGTAATTGATTTACGTTGGAGGAATTTTTTTTCATCGCATTTCCCTTTTTATCATTCCTCTTTCTCATTGTATCATCTCAATGCTTCTGTGTGATTAATTTTACCCCCATTTTACTGTATTTTAATGTCATCGTACAGTGTTTCAACTTTTTCCTCCCTGCACGAGAAAAGGTCGTGTATTAGGGGATGAAACGAAATGAAGACACACCGACAAAGCTTCATGTGACAGCCTGGTACAAGTGGTGGAGTACACCCTACAGCCGTATACACAGCACCCGCACGAGAAAGCTATCGACATTCCCAAGAGGGGTTAAAGGGCAGTGAATGTACTTGAGGGATGAGACGAGATTAAATTATAGCACAGCATATCATTTACCGACCTTTCATCACTGTCACATTATCGGTGGGACAAAATGGCGATGCATGCAGACGGCAGACTTCTGCCCACATATAGACATATAGGTATATACTGTATATATATATATATATATATATATATATATATATATATATATATATATATATATATATATATATATATATATATATATATACATATATATAATATATATACATATATATATATATATATATACATATATATATATATATATACATATATATATATACATATATATGGATAATAAGCTTGTTACATACACGTCAGGTGGGTCGACGACAACCGTTGACTACCTGCTGGTGCGTAGGCGAGACAGGGGGCACCTCCGGGACACAAAGGTGATCCCGGGGAAGGAGGCTGTTTCACAGCACCACTTGGTTGTCTGCGACATAAGGGTGAAAGGTGTGAGGAGAGCTCGGCGGGTGAAGTACCAACCGAGAATGAAGGTGTGGAGGTTGAAAGAGGTGACAGTGAGGGAGGCATTAAAAGAGAGGCTCAGTATGGTGGAGGATGATGTGGTCGAGCTTGAAAGTGGTTGGATGTCAATGAAAGATAGTCTGTTGGGAGCCGTTGGTGAGGTATGTGGATGGACCAAAGGACCACCGAGGCACTCGGAAACATGGTGGTGGGATGATGAACTTGGAAAGAAGATTGACGAGAAGAGGAAGAAGTTCAAGAAGTGGCAGAAGGCGAAGGGTATGGGGGCAGAAAAGGCAGAGCATGAAAGTTATAAGGCAGCCAAGAAGGCTGCAAAGAACGAGGTAGCAAAGGCACAGGAGGCATGTAGGAAAATGTTCGGAGAATGCTTGGATTCGGAAGAGGGTCAGAGAGAGGTATTCAGGATTGCAAAGCAGATAGCGAAAGAGAGGTGTGATGTGATGGGGGTGCGTTGCTTGAAGGATGAAGTGGGACAAATCGTTGTGGACCCAGATGGAATTAAAGGAAGATGGAAATGATATATGGAAATGCTGTTGAATGTAGAGAATTAATGGGATGGCAACATAGAGAGTAACCCAGTTTTAGGACCCGCAGAGAAGATAACCGAGAATGAAGTTGAGGAAGCAATAAAAGCAATGATGAGTAGAAAAGCGGGAGGGCTGATGGTAGTTGTGGGAGATATGTTGAAGGCAGCGGGAAATTGGGGTGTGAAGAGAATGACAGAGATCTGCAATCTGGTGGTGAAAGAAGGCCGCATTCCAGTGGCTTGGGATCTGAGTACCCTCGCCCCTCTATACAAGGGGAAACGTGACCCTCTGGACTGTGGCTCGTATCGAGCGATAAAGTTATTGGAGCATGGAATGAAGGTATTGGAAAGGGTGTTGGAGAGGAGGATAAGGAAGAAGGTGAAGATTGATGAAATGCAGTTTGGATTTATGCCAGGAAGAGGAACGACAGACGCGCTTTTTATTGTGAGGCAGTTGCAGGAGAAGTATACGGAGAAGAGGAAGAAGTTGTTCCTTGGGTTTGTTGATCTGGAGAAAGCATTCGATAGGGTTCCACGTGAAGTAGTGACATGGACATTGAGGAAGTTAGGAGTGGAGGAATGGTTGATTAGAGTAGTGATGGCAATGTACAAAAGAGCACGCACAGCTGTAAGGACGAAGGACGGGAACAGTGGTGAGTTGGAGGTGAAGGTGGGAGTGCATCAGGGGTCGGTACTAAGTCCACTACTATTTGTAGCTGTGATGGAGGTGCAGGCTCAGAACGTAAAGGAGGGTTTACCGTGGGAGTTGTTGTATGCAGATGATCTGGTGTTGATTGCAGAAAGTATGGATGGACTGAAGGAGAAGATGAACAAGTGGAAGGAATGTATGGAGACAAAAGGTCTGAAGGTGAATATCGGAAAAACGAAGGTGATGGCAAGCGGTAAAGCATGTGGTGAGGTGGAAATAACTGGGAAGTGGCCATGTGCTGTGTGCAGGAAGGGTGTCAGAGTGAATTCCATTCGATGTACAATGTGCGCTGAGTGGGTTCATAAAAAATGTAGTGGTTTGAGAGGGTCATTAACCAGTGTGGCAGCTACATTCAAGTGTAAGGTGTGCACAGAGGGAGCTGCAGATGAAGGAAATGTTGAGTTGGATCTTGGAGATGGCGTGAAGCTGGAAGGTGTGAAAACATTTTGTTACCTTGGAGACATGCTGAATGGAGAAGGTGGATCAGACTCGGCAGTGGTTGCTCGAGTGAGATGTGCATGGAAGAAGTTTCGGGAACTGAGTTACGTGCTGACGAGGACGGGAGTGTCATTGAAGCTGAAGGGAAAGGTGTATGCTGCATGTGTGAGAAGTGTTATGATTTATGGGAGTGAGACATGGGTAATGAACGTTGAGCAGCAACGAAGGCTGGAAAGAGTGGAAATGCGAATGGTTCGGTGGATGTGTGGAGTATCGTTGAGAGAGAGGAAGACAAATGATGAATTGCGAAAGATGATGGGAATAGAGCCTGTGATGGATGCTGTGAAGAGAAACAGGTTGAGATGGTTTGGTCATGTGTTGAGGAAGGATGAAAGTGACTGGTTGAAAAGAGTGATGGAAATGAATGTAGAAAGAAGTGGAGGACGGGGTAGACCGAGAAAGACTTGGCTAAAGATGATCGAAGAAGAAATGTGGTGTGGGCAAGGGGGTTAACAAGGGGAGATGCAGAAAATAGGGCAATATGGAGAGATTGTCATGGGGACCGCAAATCAAAAATCCCCGCTCTTGCAGTGAAAAATGGCCTTAAAATGCCTGTTGTTGTTTGTTTGTATATATATATATATATATATATATATATAGTTATGTGCTTCTCCCCGACCCCCTGGTCGCGGTGTACCTCCAAGCCCCGAGAGGAGTCATGGCAGAAAAATGTGTTATTCTGTGTCAAAAATCAATAGTGAAACCACACCAATTGTTACTAACAAACAAATATTGTATTAAAAATCACACAAGAATAACAGTTTAACAATGATAGCAATCAAAAGTACAATCAACATATATCTTATGATGGTACAATCAGCTAATATCAGGTAACTCACTGTGCTCCAAGTGAGTGAAAAAAGAACATTCCCCAATGTCACTATATTCCCGTCTTCGAGCTCAAGTTGATCCCCTTCAGCAGCGATCGTCAGAAGATGGCGAATCCAAACCCAAATCCCGTTCAGATGACAGGCCCAGTCACGCCGCCAAAACGGCACAAAGGCGTACGCGGCCAAAGCGGCAGAAAAGGGTCACGCGGCCAACAGCTGCGAAAAGGTGCACTCAAGGCGACTGGGAAATTCACACCCTCGGGTATGAATGTTTGACCGCTCCAAATCGGTGAACCACAGGTTTGTCTTCAAAATTCGCGTTGCACACACACATCCCAGATAGACGTCTGAATGGTGAAAACGGCTGACGCGAAGCAAAGACCTTTCGTGATGAGCAAAGCGCGCGAGTCAAAATGGCCAACGGCTCATACTTGAGATGTAATGACAATGATGATTCCTCGGAATCCAACGCCAAACCTGACATGCTGGTTGATCAGTCACAGCGATAACAACCCTATCGCAGGAATCCCTTTCCAGGAAACCCAAAGTTCACTCGTGACTCTTGCTCAACAACGTTCGCTCAGGATGAAAAAATGACTTGCTTCTTCTCCGACTTCACTTGCTCCGCCTCTTTTCTCTCCTTGTCTTCTTCTGGTTTTTCGTCCGGTTCCCAATCCGGTTTCCTGTTTCTTTTAACATTAACTTTTAACTTTTGAAACTAGAAATATATATTCCCTTTAAATGACAACAATAATAATACATGGAATCGGAAATATTTACAGTGGATGCAAACCATCACAACGGAAGTGACGAATCCGTAACACTTCCCCCCCTCAAGAAAGAAAGTTTGAACATAGTGAAAACTTTCTTTGTAGGGAAAATTCTCCCAACAAACAAAAGTAAACTCACACCCAAATCATCAATTCCCGTGAGCAACGATAATCAATATTTCCCAAAAATAAAGCAACAAAACTTCAAACAACCTACAGAGATCTCCAAAGTTAGTTCACTCTGGACAAAGCATCCGCCACGACATTGTCCCTGCCCTTTACATGCTCAATCTTCAAGTTGAACTCCTGCAATGCCAAACACCATCTCCTCAACCTCTGATTTTTCTTTTTCATTTTTTTGAATGAAGGTTAAGGGGTTGTGATCAAAAATCCAAAGTCAAGCAAATCTATCGCACTTTTTTAGGGAGGCCGAGCTGAGAGTCAGGTTTCATGGTGGTTGGGTGGTGAGGCCTGGAAGTATTCACTACATGGACGTCTTTAGGAACGTGGAGTTCACGGTTAATCCATATGGGAAACTTGGCTCGGCTGCTCCGCAGCATTCAGTGCTTCAAACTCTTCCTAACTTTCATAATAATCATGGTTGGAGCGCTTGTCACTGTAGTCATGTGAATAGCGGTCTCCTTCTCGGCCACTACCCTGATAATCATCCCTTCGGAAGGTGCCATACCTCTGGGAGCCTCCATAGTAATCTGGACTGCGGCCACCACCAAAACTATTACTTCCACCCCGGGAGTCATAGCCACCCCTGAAACTACCTCCACGTTTTCCTCCTCTGTAGCCCCCTTGACGCCCATGGCCTGCCTTCTCTACTATTAAGGTCCGACCATCCAAACTCTTGCCATTCAAATCCTTTTCTGCATCTTTGGCATCCTTTGTGTTTTCAAACGTGACAAAGCCAAACCCTCTTGACTTTTGCGTCTCCCTGTCTTTTATCAGCCGCACTTCCAAGAGTGGTCCATATTGGCCGAAAACAGAGTCCAGAACAACTTCCCTTGTTTTGAAGTTCAGTCCACCTACAAAGAGCTTGCCAACATTGCCTCCATCCCTGACTTGTGTGTGCTGACACTTAGTTTTTCGGTACCTGACAAGACGTGCCTGTGCAAAGCGTGACGTCAGTACCTTCCTCTTCTCTTCAGAGCGCTTCCTACCCATAGCATGAGTTGCGGTACAGGATGGAAAGATATCCGGAATCTCCTGCTCTACCTGTGCAGTGTTATTTTTCATACTAGGCTTTTCAACAAACAGCGGGTTACCAGAAACCTGACCACCGGCCAAATCATTCCCGATAACAAAAGATATTCCCTCTACAGGTAGAGTGGCTTGTAACCCTACGGTGACCGGTCCTGACACCAAATCAGACTTCAAATGGATGACATTAAGTGGGGCTTTAACACAGCCACCAACCCCCTGTAAAAGAACACTCACACCAGTTGCCGTCTTCTCTGACAATGGCAAAATGCCTTCCAGCATTAAAGATTGATGTGCTCCTGTGTCCCTCAATACCCTAACAGGTCTCTGGTTAGTTAAGTCTCCATCCAGTGACACAAACCCCTCTGAAATAAAAGGTTTGTAACCCTCTTGAGCAAGGTCATTCTGTGATGCCGTAACATTGGCATGGGAACCTTCACAAGGCACTGTCCTCCAAGGACGATTTCTCGCATTTGCCAATGCATTCGGAGTTGTACTAATCTAACTCTGCTCCTGATTTTTCCTTTTCAGGGCGTAACATTGGGACATCAAATGCCCAGGTTTCTTGCAAAAAGCGCAAGTAGGCCCGGAGGAAAAACTCGTGGTCTGCCTCGAGCCCCCCGGAAGATAGGTCTGTCTTGGAACTGTAGTCTACTGATCCCTAAAAGTCGTGGCATCAGATGTGTACTCATAGTCATCTCTCGGTCGCCCCCATGAATCTTCGTTCTCCGCACCGGATGTACCATAACTCCCCTGGAGAACTCTAGGCAGGAAGTTAGGTTTGTGGAACCCCATCCTGTGTGTGAAGGCATAGTCATCTGCCACGATTGCTGCCTCATACAACTCTGGTACCTTCTTTTCCTCCAGATGTACTTTAATGTCCTCGTGGACACACTGTTTGAATTCCTCCACCAAGATCAATTGTCGTAACAGGTTGAAATCTTTCCCAATCCCCTTCGAATCACACCACCGATCAAACATGGATTCCTTCATTTTGGCAAACTCCACATGGGTCTCCCTCTTCCTGGCATTCTGGAATTTTTGCCGGTAAGCTTCAGGGACCAATTCATAGGCTTTGAGAATGGCTTTCTTCACTTCCTCATAATCTGTACATTTGTCAATCGGTAAAGCCGATAATATATCTTGAGCTTTACCCACCAAAACACTTTGCACTAACATAGTCCAGGACCCCACAGGCCATTTTAGCATTTGAGCCACTTTCTCAAAGTGTAAAAAAAACTTGGCTACCTCCTTTTCATTGAAGGGTGGAACCAGCCTCACATGTCTACCAACATCCCAAGTGTTCTGACTAGTTGTCGAACTAGCCGGCATGGATGCTACCTCTCCCCGTTCTCTCATTAATTCCAGTTCCTTGAGTTTAATTTCCTTCTGACACTCCTCTGTCAGAAGCTCCAGCTCCATTTCGGCTCTTCTTTCCTCTACTCGTTTCTCCTCGAGTTCTCGTTCCAGTGCTACTCTTTTTTCCACGAGTTCTCTTTCAGCTCTCCTTTCCTCTGTTCTTCTCTCCTCGAGTTCACTTGCAGCTCTCCTTTCCTCTGCTCTTTCCCCTGCTCTTCTTTCTTCTGCTTTCCTTTCCTCTGCTTTTAACCTTTCCTGGCTCTGCAGTTGCATCTCCATTTTCCAGAGCTCCACATTTTCTTTTTCCTCTGTTAACCAATCCAAGGCTACCTCTGTCCATGTGCCCTGTCCCACCAGAGATTCTACCACCAATGTCTGCATCTCTGCTTTCTTCATGTTAACTCGGACCTCCAAGTTAAAATGACTGGCCAATATCAAGAGTTCCGATTTTTTTAACACTTGGAAATGTGCCTCATTAGGGGACGCCGCAAACATTTCTGTGTTAAACACCATGGTGACTATCAGTTAACACCTGTTAACCTTCACACAAAAATTTCCAAATTTTTGAAAAATTTGGGAATGTCAGGAAAAAATCCCAAATTTTGGAATTTTGGGAATGCTAGGGAATTCTGTCCCAGACGAGTGTTATCAGGAAATTTGCTCCCGGACGAGTGTTATTAGGGAATTTAATCCTGGACGAGCCCCCAATTTCTGTTACGTGCTCCTCCCCGACCCCCTGGTCGCGGTGTTCCTCCGAGCCCCGAGAGGAGTCACGGCAAAAAATGTGTTATTCTGTGTCAAAAATCAATGGTGAAACCACACAAATTGTTACTAACAAACAAATATTGTATTAAAAATCACACAAGAATAACAGTACAACAATGATAGCAATCAAAAGTACAATCAACATATATCTTATGATGGTACCATCAGCTAATATCAAGAAAACTCACTGTGCTCCAAGTGAGTGAAAAAGAACATTCCCCAATGTCACTAATGTCACTATATTCCCGTCTTCGAGCTCAAGTTGATCCCCTCCAACGATCGTCAGAAAGATGTCGAATCCAAACCCGAATCCCGTTCAGATGACAGGCCCAGTCACGCCGCCAAAACTGCACAAAGGCGTACGCGGCCAAAGCGGCAGAAAAGGGTCACGCGGCCAACAGCTGCAAAAAGGCGCACTCAAGGTGACTGGGAAATTCACACCCTCGGGTATGAATGTTTTACCGCTCCAAATCGACGAACCTCAGGTTTGTCTTCAAAATTCGCGTTGCACACACACATCCCAGACAGACGTCTGAATGGTGAAAACGGCTGACGCGAAGCAAAGACCTTTCGCGATGAGAAAAGCACGCGAGTCAAAATGGCCGACGGCTCGTACTTGAGACGTAATGACACAACGATGATTCCTCGGAATCCAACGCCAAACCTGACACGCAGGTTGATCAGTCACAGCGATAACAACCCTATCGCAGGAATCCCTTTCCAGGAAACCCAAAATTCACTCGTGACTCTTGCTCGACAACGTTCGCTCAGGATAAAAAACGACTTGCTTCTTCTCCGACTTCACTTGCTCCGCCTCTTTTCTCTCCTTGGCTTCTTCCGGTTTTTCGTCTGGTTCCCGATCCGGTTTCCCGTTTTTTTTAACATTAACTTTTAACTTTTGAAACTAGAAATATCTATCCCCTTTAAATGACAACAATAATAATACATGGAATCGGATATATTTACAGTGGATACAAACCACCACAACGGAAGTGACAAATCCATAACAATATATATATATATATATATATATATATATATATATATATATATATATATATATATATATATATATATATATATATATATCTTTGACTATGCATATATAATATATTTATTTAACAATGACTATGTATATATATATATATATATATATATATTTTTTTTTTTATCTGTGACTATATATATATTTATCTATGACTATGTATATATATATACAGACTTGGCATTTAATATGGATTATTTTTTTGTGGGGGTGAACTTACTTTTCAAGATGACTTAGAACCAAAAGTTCATGGGAATTATGTTGAAATTATTCTTGATTTTGTTAATGTGACCTTTAAAAGAAACAAAAGTCAAATTTGACATTTCGAAACAAATAAATGGATCCTTGAAAGTTATGAAAACTGATATCGAACTCAATACATGGACAGTACTGTGTTAAACTTCTGTACGTTTTCCAGAAGTATCTCTTTATTTTGCACATTAGCCAAATTTTTTTTTAACAAAAACAAATGTTAAATTACGACTGGGATTATGGACAGTAAAATTACAGTTCAGTACTTCGTGTAACCCCCACGAGCATTCAGGAGAGCACGTAGACGTTGAGGCATGCTGTTCACGAGATTTGCCAAGGTTTGGACAGGAATTGCTTGCCATGCAGTGACAATAGCCTGCTGCAATTCACGCACAGAGGTCGACTACTGGTCCAAGTGGTCGACTTGACGCGTTAATTCTGCCCACAAGTTCTCTATCGGATTCGTATCCGGGGACATGGCAGGCCACTCCATATGCTCTACACCACGGTCAGCAAGAAAGTATTGGATCATGCGAGCATGATGAGGCCGTGCATTGTCACCTTGGAAGACAAAGTTTCCTCGAAAGGCTGTACGAGCAAATGGAAGCAATGTTTCTTCCAGAATGGCCCTGTACTTGAACTGGTTCAGGTTTCCATTCAGAACAACCAGGTCAGTTTTGCCCCCTGCATGAAAAGCAGCCCAAACGGTCACCCCACCACCTCCAGCTTGGACTCTTGGCACTATACAATCTTTGTTGCAGGCTTTATGCACTTGTCTGCGCACTCGGACGTGGCCATCTTGACGATAGACCAGAAATCTAGACTCGTCACTGAAGATCACGTGATTCCAGTGTCCTGGCTGCCATTGACGGTGCTCTCTGGCCCACTGCAATCGGCGCTGGCGGTGTTGTTTGGTCAGGCGTGGCTTTCTCAGGGAACGCCTGGCACGATAGCCTGCTTGAACCAGTCGTTGGTTGACTAGCCTTCTGGATACAGGCACATTTGTCAGTTGCTGCCACTCAGCCCTAAGCCGATTAGCTGACTTGGTACGGCCATTGCGGACTAACCGGTGCAGCTGGCGACCTTGTGGTTCTGCGGGGACGTCCTGACCTCGGTATTGGAGTAGGGACACCCCTCTGAGCATTTCGTTTCAGGGTCTTTGACACCTGACCTTGAGTGATGCCATACTGCCGAGCAATAGCACGCTGTTTCAGGCCGTAATTTCGTAAAGCCACCACTCCATGACAAACAGCATTGTCGAGTTGACGGACCATCTCCAGAGGAAGCGGCAATAACTTTTGGAGATGTGCAGCAGTTGTTTTCCACTAATACAGAACGCAACAACCCTTGTACATATACCCGACTGTGAAGCCAATCATCAAATGCACCTGTCCGTACATTTTGCCACGCCACCTGTGATATAATCCTGTTGTTGACTTCTTGCTGCGACAGACAATCAGTGACATGGTTCTTTTAACAAATAAATCACCAAAGTGTAAAAGAAACTCACCAGATTGATATACTGAGTTAAGAAAGTAAACCCCAGTAAAGAAAAAATTTTTTTCCATATTAAATGCCAAGTCTGTATATATATATATATATATATATATATATATATATATATATATATATATATATGTATATATATATATATATATATATATATATATATATATATATATATATATATATATATATATATATATATATATATATATATTGTTGCTGTTCTGAGAAATGTACATATTGATTAATAAAGGTTAAAGGTTTGCCCCCATAGTTAGTCCACATGCAACACGTAGGCCACCTTAGAACATTAGTTATGTTATAGTATGTGTAAGAGTAGGCCATTCCCAATAGTGATACCTGCATTGTGCAAAAGAAATCATGAGCTTAGGTCCCATTCATGTTGTGGCCCACCCTCCAAATCTACCTCGTTGGGCAACATCCAGTCTGCGCGCCATTGTTGCTATTGCCCTCGCATTGGGATGCTCAAACAGCCAAATGCCACGAGGTAGGCCTGGAAAGGGGGAGGAGCGTGAGGTCGGGGTGTGGCCACGTCAAGCAGGCATCAAGGGTGGAGCCGGTAAGACCCAACGACCAACCCATGGCTCGGGTGGAATGGCGTGAGGGGCGTGGTCAGAGCGCGGCTGTCAAATTCGAGAGGGTTCGCTGGGCGGCGATATATAAACGCGCACACAAAAGCCCTTTGAACAGGACTGGCCAGAAGGAGTATATGCACTTTACCAAGGGGACTTGAGGATATTCGCGCATTACACAGGACTGACAACTGCAATCGTTGTTTGAAGGACCCTCGTGCGAAAGGACTGGCACGATTCGCGCATTACAAAGGACTATTGGAAGCGGCGCATTAAAGAGGACGATTGGGAGAGGCGCTTCGCCCTTTGAACTGTTGGAGCGCATATAGCGCCGGTTCGTTTATTACATACGCGGCTGAGCGGTGAAATAACCGCCAGCCTAGCATACCTTTTCCCCGATAATTGTCCGATCCGCGCCAACGACATGCGAGGAACGCCGCCGTTTGCTCAACCCTCTTTGTCCTACCATCTTCTCCGCGGGGCGAGTCGGGGACCGGAGCGAGCTGTGGACGCCATTCCTTGGACCATCGCCCTGACCATCTACATCCCCGTGTGAGTGTCTGAGAGTGTGACTGAGTGTGAAACGGTCCGGTGTCCAGGGATAAGTATAAGACTGTATAAGGCTGCACTGTGTGTTCTTCTTCTTTACAGTACATAGCTTTAATAAACCAATCTATTCTTCCTTTCTTCTCAATCCGACCGTATTAGTGACTTCTTCCATTGGGTAAGCGAGGCATGATTACAACCGCTCGGATCGGGTTTAGTACCTGTTAACGGCCCGGATCACGGCTCGCTATCGCTCGGCGTTTCCACTACAACCGTGGTTCGGGCGGGGTTATTTCCTTGCTTCCTGGGAGGCGCTGGCACTTAGGTAATAGGAACAATTCGGCCTACCACCCTATTCAGCGCTGACCGGAAGGAACGTCATAGCCCCGGATCACGTCGGCTAGATAAGAGACAAGGGGATTAATCCCTCTTGGTAAGGGGAAGGCCGACGTTGAGATCCGCAACAATATATATATATATATATATATATATATATATATATGACTATGTATATACATGTATTTATCTATGACTATGTATATATATTTATTTATTTATCTGTGACTAGAATTTTTTTTTTATCCGTGACTATGATTATATATAGTCACAGATAAATAAAGAAATAAAATAATAATAATAATAATAATAATAATATATATATATATATATATACATATATATATATATATATATATATATATATATATATATATATATATATGTTTCACAAATATATTCTTATATATGTCATTGACAAATATATATGTTTCAACCCTCTCCCACTCGCCGCTCGATTACTTTTAATACCAAGGTCGTGACCTTCCGCGGCAACACCCCCGTGGCACGTGCAGACGTATGTCGAGGGGAGGGTGTGGGAAGAAGGGGTCGTGTCCCGCCCAAAACCCTGCCTTTCTGCACACGAGGTGTACACGCAGCAGGAACGTCTGTCTACCTGCAGGGTGCATACTGCGCATCGTAAGAACCGCATATAAACGGTCCTTTAAAACTTAAAGGATTCGGAATGCTAGGCCCATAATAGGCACGTGTGCTCTCTGATGACATTCGACGTGTAAGCACATGACATGAAAAAAGGAAGGAAAAAAATGGGAAGAAGAAGATCAATTATTTATGACTGCATAATGCTCGGGAGCCTGTGTGCCTTTGCGGCAGATCTTTGTCGATGTTTAACCTGTCGATCTTTGTGAAAAGCACGAATACATTTGCGATCTGCAAGACATTCTGTTGAATATTCACCAAGTATGGACCTCTTCGAGTAGCAAAGTCAAACCCACACTTTCTGTGTCTCCGGCGGCACTCGGAAGCCAAACGGAAGTTTTAACCTCACCCCGGTGATACCAGTGCACCATTCTGGAACTAACGGAGGGTCAAGTTGCACCAACAAACACCTTTGATCCTCATCGTAGATACATCGTGTGCATACCGGGTCACAAGGGTCCAACCTTGGGCCAAAAGATGTCCTGGGAATCGTGACACTCTATCAGCTATAGGTTGCATGCATCGCACACCGTTTCGTGTACGAGTCGTTTGAAGACCGTGTTATACCCGGAAGCCTCAGAGAGCCAAATTTGTAGACCGCTCCTCCCAAACACCGAGGTCCTCTCCATCTCGTGTGCTCAGATTTTGGCGCGGAGCATCTTCGCTAATGTAACGCGGCGTGAAATATTAATGAACGTCGTGAGCACTTCTTGCATGCCCCCGGCTCTGTTTCATTTTCTCGTGTCCCTAGTGGCCATGCTGTCATTGTATCGCTGCCAGTCATCGTATCTTACAGAAGCTCTGGCAAATGCCTGGGACACTGTCCTTCCCGCTGTCCACTGTGTATTTATCTGGGCGTTGCCTGCGACCAAACTTGCAGATAGCGACCAAAAGTGGCCCGGGTCCACCGCAGTCCTTGAAGCGATGCTTGGTATGCTTTCTGCCAGGAGTTGCCGCATGGAGGGCTCCAGCTATCGTGAATCAAACATGTAGGAACGCACAGCTACATCGTATGGTGTTGCACGCAATTGTGCAGCAACGCGAAGGGAACGCTGGCGACCCGTGGCCTATACGAGGCCCGCGCTCTCCGCCTCATTGGCTCCGTGTCATTTAGCGAGGGGATCGCGACGCCGCGTCGCCGTGTTATCGGGAGCGATGTTTGGACACGCCGGTTCCGGCAGTCCCTAATTGAAATCGTGTAGCCGGGGTCGCGGCAAATTGCTGGCGTGACGGATCCATCAGCGAGGCAATCTTCCCCTGTCACGGGAGACCACGACCGCCCGCTGCTCATGTGCGTCGACGCGGGGCTTCTCCGCGGTGCGCTGTGGCACGCCCGAATCGATGTTTGATCTCGGGTTACCCGCGGCGCGCCTTCCCCATCGTCGCCACGTCTGCTCGGGTGCCGCTTGAGAAAAACGACGTACCTTCACCCACCGTTTAATCACCAAAGCTACCGCAACGCGCTCGACGGCAACACGTGTCCGACCGTTTCACGCCGCGCTGTGACCAATCGCTTGGACGACGAGCTTGCAGGAGGACCTTCTAACGCGACAATCATTCACAACCGTCACCGATGTCTAGTCGTTGACGTAACGTCGCCGTCGGGTGAAAGATAATTACTCCTCGTACAAAATGAATAATATTTCAACGACGAGCACCGGTGGTGGCGGCGCGGGCGATGTCAGAGCGTTTCTCGACACCCGTGACCGCATCACGGCGTCGCTGGTCGGAGCCGGTGGGAAGAGATGGGAGATCATGGTGGAAGACGGGGTGGGGGTTTCGAGGGGGGAGGGCGGCTCCCGAGATGACAAACGAGCATCGGCCCCGCGTGCCACGCTGAACCGCCGCTAATCTCGCCACTAATTCTCAATTACAGCAAAATGAAGCCATACATCATGGCGACAGGCGATCGATGCTCGGGGTGTTTTGCTACACTTTCCACGCTTGTTCACGGCCCAGGTGAGCCGATGCGGGCCAGAGGAGGGCAAAAGGAGAAAGTCGAGAGGGGCCCGCGCGGAGGTGGAGGTGGAGATGGAGGATGGGTGGTTTAAGGAGTCAGGATGCAATGGCTGCATCGAGAAGAATCGTTTGGCGCCTCGAGGTCCCCAGAGCTCATGGCGCCTTTCCGCGATCTGTGGCAAGGTCTCGCACTGTCTGAGCACGGCGACTCATGGAGGCGGTTCAAGCATCATTCCCATCAAGCAAGGCCTAGGGAAGTCTGTAAGAGAAAGGAAGCTCAGGCCGTGACCCGGCCCCTCAGGTCAAGCAGGTGCGAGCCGGAGCGAGCTCGGACCGATCGATGTTGGTGGGCGTGTCGGGATGGGGGGTAGGGGGCGGGTCGGGATGGGGGAACGGGGCGGTCCTTGATCAGAAGTTCGAGATGGTTTCATAGCAATTTGAAAAGAGACGCCCATGGGCAAAATAACGTTCATGAAAACGCCTCTTTGGCGGCTCCTGCCAAATCACACCATTCTGATCGATTTCTTTTCTATACATTAACTATTTACTCTCGGAGAGTCGTGTTAATCGAAAGGAGCGATTTTGGATCGGCTGTTTGTTATATTCATGACATTTCTCCCCAGGAAGCATCATTACTGTCAAACCCATGAACCGTGCACCACTTACACCACCCCTCATCACACCCTATTAACACTTCCCACCTGTGTAAATGACGCAAGATTTTGCAAACGGCGCCTTTTCTGGGTCCATGCTGTTGATTGGCTAACGTTGCATCCACGAGTCATTTTCCATGAGTCCTCGTCCTTCCTACACCCACTCCCACTGAAGTTTAAATACCTCCCTCTCTGCGGCCACCCTGGATAATGCAGCGTTAGCTGCACACAAAGCAAAGAGCAAGCGCTTTCCCAATTGCTAAGCAGCGCTACCCGGAAAGGCGAGGGGGTCCGTTTGTGCAGGTAATATTTCCAGCCGTCAGTCTCGCTGCACCGTGCCATGTATCTCGTGCGACGGAACCAAATTACTCATTTATTTCCTACTTTGCGCCGAGAGCCCCGCACGCCACGCCGGAGCGACTGGGTCCAAGGAGGGGACGTCTCGGCAGGGCGAAAAGGGTTAGCCAGTGGCAAAGCAATTTCTGTCGGGGCTGGATCTGGTGGGCTTCTCGTAATTGTGCCCTTTTTCCCACGATGCTTGGAATAAAGTGTGCTACAGATCACAAAATACCCGCTTCAATGGAATGAGGAGAGAATGTGGTTTCCTGATTGAAAAATACCACATATTCACAAGCCTGTGTGTGTGGACACTCAAGATGGAGAGTGTGGGCATGTGCTATAACAATGAGCAGCTGCTCTTTAGAGCTGACCTTCATCAGATCCGTCCTGGTCACACACTGAACCTGTCCACAAAATTTCGTCGGAATCTGTCCATAACCTTTTGAGATATCATGCTCACAGACAAACAGACAGACAGACAAACAGGGATGAAAATACAACCTCCGTCCACCTTCGGTGGTGGAGGAGACAAGACGGTCAAAGTAAAGCTGCATAAGAATAAAGCACACAAAATGTGTGGGGACGTGCTACTTGCCTAATCTACAACCTCCCTGATGGGCCCAATACATTTCATACTAGGAAGAGTACCAGTCCTAAGTGATGGGAAAACCTAGCAAAAGTATCCGTCCCCAAAGATGGGGAAGGTTTAAATTAAGCTTTCAATTTAAATAATATTTAATGGACTTTAAAAAGGTCAATTGTGTTGCCCTCTTGGTTTCGCTCTGAACCAAAGCTCTGAGCTACTTTACTGCCCACCACAAAATGGTGGTGTACCATAGGGCCAAGGAGCTTGGAGTTGTCTAAAAAGAGGGTAAAATATTCTGGTTGTGAAATAAAATTTGGCATCAACATTACTCATGCCAGTTCTCCCATCATTTCATAAGGGAATGTTGAGCTTTTCAAACGCAGTGCGGGAAGCGGCCACCGTAGACGGGAGACAGATGAATGCACGGGCAGACACCATGGTTCACAATATATAACGGATGACTTCCCTTCCAATGAACTTCAACACAGAAAGAGACCATTTGGCCCATCAAGCCTGTACAATAGATGCCAACCTATGACAGTTTTTTGTATACAAAGTCAAGGCTCATGGAAGAGCTAGAACACCAAACGGATCAGGATGCAACAGGACAAAAGAAACGGCAGTTTGGAGTGCGGTGTTTGTCTGTGTATTTGGCAAAGCCCGCTTGGAGTTTGCAAAAAAGCAACTAAAGGACTCTCAGACTGTGAGAAACAAGATTCTGTGGGCTTTCATGTGTCTTTCACTGAGGAGAGGCTTCTGTTTGGCCACTCTGCCATAAAGCCCAGACTTCTGAAAGTTTCTCCCATCTCCACACAGGATCTCTGGAGCTCAGCCAGAGTGACCATCGGGGTCTTGGTCACCTCTCTTACCAAGGCCCTTCTCCCCCGATTGCTCAGTTTGGCCGGGCAGCCAGCTCTAGGAAGAGTCCTGGTTGTTCCAAACTTCTCCCATTTAAGAATTATGGAGGCCACTGTGCTCTTGGGAACCTTCAATGCAGCAGAAAGTTTTTTGTAGGCTTCCCCCGATCTGTGCCTCGACACAATCCTGTCTCTGAGCTCTGCAGGCAGTTCCTTCGACCTCATGGCTTGGTTTTTGCTCTGATATGCATGGTCAGCTGTGAGACCTTACATAGACAGGTGTGTGCCTTTCCAAATCATGTCCAATCAATTGAATTTACCACATGTGGACTCCAATCAAGGTGTAGAAACATCTCAAAGATGATCAAGAGAAATGGGAGGCACCTGAGCTAAATTTCAAGTGTCATAGCAAAGGGTCTCAATACTTATGTCAATGTTATATTTCAGTTTTTTTTAAATATACACAAAGAATTAAGTTAAGCACCCCCCCGTTTTTTTACAACCTCGCACATTACAAGTTTGTTGTCGTCAAAACAGTGTAATATACCCATGATATTGCTATATTTTCTGGAGAAGTGATATTATGGTCACATAAAAACATAACAATCATGCCGTTTTCAATATTTTATTCTGAATAATTTAAGGTGAAATTTTTTGGGAATTTTAGGCATATTTTCACCTCAATTTAAGTATGGAGCTATAGGTCCATCACGGACAGTGTGGATGACGTTTATGTTTTCTAACGTACAGTCATTGTTCTGAGAAGACCTCTAGCGATCTTTGCGTCAATAACGTGTGTAGGACCCACGTGATCGGATGGAGCAAGGTGCTGTGACAACCATCCCCTGGCCTGCGTACAGTCCTGACCTGAACCCCCTCGAGCACGTTTGGGACATGTTGGGACGACAAATTGCGAAGATGGTCCCTCCAATAGCCAATCTGGATGAATTGGAACGTGCATTACATCGGGAATGGAACAACCTGCCACAGCAACGCATACGACGGCTTACAGGGTCTATGAGACGTAGGGTTGAGTCAGTGATCCGATCACGTGGGTCCTACACACGTTATTGATGCAAAGATCGCTAGAGGTCTTCTCAGAACAATGACTGTACGTTAGAAAACATAAACGTCATCCACACTGTCCGTGATGGACCTATAGCTCCATACTTAAATTGAGGTGAAAATATGCCTAAAATTCCCAAAAAATTTCACCTTAAATTATTCAGAATAAAATATTGAAAACGGCATGATTGTTATGTTTTTATGTGACCATAATATCACTTCTCCAGAAAATATAGCAATATCATGGGTATATTACACTGTTTTGACGACAACAAACTTGTAATGTGCGAGGTTGTAAAAAAACGGGGGGGTGCTTAACTTAATTCTTTGTGTATAATAAATTTGCAAAACTTTCTAAAATCCTGTTTTCTCTTTGTCATTATGGGGTATTGAGTGTAGATTGATGAGGGAAAAAATGAATTTAAACGATTTCAGCATAAGGCTGCAACATAACAAAATGTGAAAAAAGTGAAGGTCTGAATACTTTCTGAATGCACTGTATGTACAGTTATGTTAGTCTATGTGGGTGTGTATGTGTGTGTGTGTGTGTGTGTGTGTGTGTGTCACCATTTTCCTCATATATGGCTGAATGGATCTTCTTCAAACTTTCAGAAGTTCATCAATAAGTGTCGAGGGTTGTTTTCAGCAAAACATTTTTTTGAAAATTTTGAATTTTTTTGGGCATTGTGGGTTTTCTTTTGAATCGCTCTATAGTGCCTAAATCTTTGTACAGATACGAAAGGTATTATTTTAAATGACCCATGACACCATTCCTTAGACACCCATGACACCATTCCTTAGACACCCATGACACCATTCCTTAGACACCCATGACACCATTCCTTGTTTTTGGCTCCCACAAAAAATAGAAAAAGCTAGATTTCTTGAAAACGTCATCACTCATCAGGATTAGAACAGTACTGGGCAACCCCGGTATCTCTGCTGGTACTTACTACTATATATAAAGAGAAGACAGAGAGTCTTTGTTCATCACGGGTAATGGCAGATATCGCCATGTGTAGGGATTTATTCTTGATAAGATGGAGTGGTTCATGGTTCAGTCCATATTTTTATCAACTTTAATGAAGAAAAACTCACCGGAAATCGTATTTGATGACCTTTTCCGTGCACTATTTGTGTCACATCCCAAGATGCAATGGGTAATTGAAACTGCCTATTAATTAGGTACGGTACTATTGACATGTACATTATAAATGTTTAAACCCTTTCAACCTTTGGACCCGTTTTCGACATTTTCAGACCCATTTAAACCCCTCAGACCCTTTATATATTTAAAACCCCGAGACCCTTTCGATCTTTATACCCCTTAGACCTCTTTTAGACCCTTGAGACCCATTTCAGGCATTTAATGCGCAAAACTCATCCGACCTTCAGGGTGGGGATGAAGGGAGTGGGTTGGGGATGCGGGCTGAAGCCATGGTCAAGGTGAAGCCTTGGTCAACCAATGTGAATATGTCTATTAATTACGTAATGTTTGAAATGACTTGGACTGTGGGTATGTCTATTAATTCCATCCATTAATTACATACTATTCTATTGGAACAAACTTTTTAGACCGAAAGAACCTTTTTAGACTCCATTCACTATTTAGACCATTTTAAAACCACACAGAACCTTTAGACCTCTTAAACTGCTTTAGAGCCTTTCGACCCCTTAGATATTTACACCTCTTATGCTTAGACCCTTTTAAGACACTTTATACTGAGCATAAATTCACAAACTCCGACAACCCTCAGGGTGGGGACGGGGTGGGGGAGGTAAAGCTACGATTGCCCCATGTGAGTATGTTTATTAATTACGTACTGTTTAAACGTGACTTGGATCATAACTACGTCTATTAATTACATATTATTGGGCCATGCCTACATATATTAATTCTGGTACATACTATTGGAACGTATCATTTAGACCTAGAGACACTACAGACCCTTTTGATCCTCCTTACCTTCTTTTAGACCTCTTACACCCTTATGACGCCTTAGACGTTTAAACCCCTTAAACCCTTCAAATACCCTTTCGACACCTTTGACCTTTACACACTTTTGACCCATTATGCCTCCTCATACAAATTTAGACCGCTTTAAAACCCTTTTTAGACCAATTAGACCTTTACACCCTTTAGACCCCTTCATACCAATTTAGACCCTGTTAAGACCTACAGACTTTCAACCCTTTAGAAACTTTTCATACCCATAGGCTTTGAAGATCATTTCGACAATTTAAGACCCTTTCGACACTTTAAGATCCTTTGGACACTTTCGGCCGCTTTAGACACTTTAAACCCTTTGGACCCTGCAGATCCTTTAAACCCACTTAGTCCCTTACATCCTTTAGACCCCTTATATCCTTTAGACCCTTTTTAGACCTTATTAGACAATTTAGGCACTTTTTATAGCTTTTAATACCTTTAATAAACTTTAGGAAAAAATCTCCCAGAAAATCGTTTTTTCGACGACTTTTTTTTCTCCAGCATTTGTGTCGCATCACGTGTTGCAATAACGAAATGAAACTGATATCTCAATGCGAAACTGATGTTGGAAAGTGAAACTGAAACTACTAACCTACAGATCATTAACTGGGAAAACAGAATGAAATGCTTTGACAAATACGGTATGGATATTGATGAAAGCAAAGCTATGGGAAGTATAGAGAGAGGGGGCAGGTTGGGGCTGAAGAAGCCATGTGGAGAGGGATAATAATTTGGAGGTGGTCGTTTGGCATTGAAAGAACTTTGGTGATCTTCAGTCAGGCGGAAGGCTCAAAAAGTGCCTAAATCTGTTTCCCAGTGAAGCGTCAATTAATTAATTCCACCTTTGCTCCCAAAAAGTACTTCGGAACAAGCATGGATTGGATATCTTAGCTGGTGGAATAGAATGAGGTTGTCGATTGTATTTTGCCGAGGTTACCAGATCCACCCTCTCACATTACATTGAATCACTCCAAAAAATGCTAATTGTAGGTGAAACATGTACAAACCCATCAGAGATGGGTACCTGCTAGTTCTATATACAGTAACAAACTAAATGATCATGGGATGTTTTAAAGATACTTCTTTAGACTATAAGTGTTGAATGCACTTGCTTTGATGATAAAATAGTTATTTAAATAGAAAATTGTTAATGTTAATGTGTAGTTACATCAATGTGTGCACCATCCTTGTCAGACTGAACGTTCCATATGTAAGTATTAGTTTGTGGACGATAAAGATCCTATGGTGTCCTTAAAGAGTCGAGAGAGTTATCGCTTCACCCAGAACAAATTACAAATGTTTGTGACCTTCAAGCATGGCCACTCTGTTGGTGAAAGACTTGGGCCAAATACACTTTCGGATTTCTAAAAGCAACAAACAAATTTGAGTCAGTGTTATGAAAAGTCCTGTCTCTTACTCAAACTCCTGAGTCTCACTATCAGTCATGATCTTTCTTGGGCAAACCATATTTCTAAGTTTGCCTCCAAAACCAGTCGCCGACTGGGCATCCTGCATCGTACAAAGTCCTTCCTTGGCAAACATGGACTCCTAATCCACCTACAAGGCCTTAATTCGCAGCTTGATGGAGTACTGTTCTCCGGTCTGGGTCTGCGCCTTGGTCGCACATCCTTCTCAGCCAGACATGGAAACCAAGTCTTTCAAGATCTTTGGAATCTCCCGCGAAGAAGCCGAGTCTATGGGCCTATCACATTCCCATTGCAAACAGGTCGGTGGTCTCTCTGTTTTCTAATTTTCTGACGTCTCCTTTCTGGGCCTGCACACTCTGCTCTTCCTGTGCTTTGTTCACCCCAGATTGCTGCAGGGTACATGCAGTCCAAGAGCATCCTCCTCCTCGTGAAATTCCCAAAATCCAGAACCACTGCTCACCTCCACTCATTTGTTCCGCTGTTTTTTTCACCTGTGGAACCAACTTCCAAACTCTCTGCAATCTCATTCTCCCCTCCAGGTCTTCAATGGAGCCCCCCTGTTCCCTTGTTATGAAATTGAAACATCTCACACCGGGCAATCCTGCGGCACATCGAGTATCAGGTTTCAGAAAAATCGGTTGGTAAATAAGGGATAAGTAGGGTTCCGTAGTTTTGAGGTGTAACCCCCCTCCCCACTTCGGGAGGCCCCCATTATCCAAACTCGAAAAATATGAAATCAAAAAGTCCAACACTGAGCGATTCTGCAAACGATCAAGTAGAAGGGCTATATCTGTAGATCAACGATCAAGTAGATCCAAGGGCTATATCTGGTTTCAGAGCAATTGGTTATTAAATAGGGGACAAGTAACGATCTAAAGTTTGAGGGGTAGCCTCTCACCCCCCCCCCTCCTCACCCCACCCCCACACCCCTGGGAGCTCCCAATATCTGAATTCGACAAAAATGAAATCAGAAAATGTAAGACCGAGCAATCCTGTGGACCAACGAGTAGAAGGGCTGTATTGGGTTTCAGAGCAATCGGTTGGTAAATAAGGAACAAGTAGTGTTCCAAAGTTTGGGGGTTAACCCCTTAAAGGAGCTCCTATGATCCAAAATCGAAAAATCGAATCCTGAGCAATTGTGCAGGATACTGGCTTGTATTCATGGGTCAGAACAATCGGCTGGGTGATAAGGGAGGAGTAGCAAAAATAGCAAAAGGTTAACAGATGGACGGATGGGCGGACGACCGGACAGACAGACATCCGGACATCATGATCCATTTTATAAGTTGATCTCTTCGAGAATCGAGATGAGATAACCTAAAAATCAGTATGTAATGGGGTTTGCAGGGGGTTTGACCCCTAAAATGGGTATTTACTTTCTTTTCCGTTGTATATTTTGTGGGTCATCTAAACCTAACAGTGGTTCTACCAGGTGATCCCATGGGCATTTCCCCTGTTTTTTTAATCATACATTCCATCCTCTTATCAAGTCATATGAATTTCTGAAGGGAATTTCTAGAAAAATGTGTTAAATGATTTCAGGAGTGGGATACTGATGACATTTAAACGAATGTACGTGCAAAACTGCCCGGATCTTGCAGCCAACCCAAGTGTTGTTATGAATATCAAGCACCAGCAGAGTTGCTTTATGAATAGAGATATAGTATTGATATTTAATTATAACCATGAGCAGAACAACGAACTATCACTCAAGATTCAGAGTAACTGGCAGAAGTATATGTATGAATTATTTTATACAGTATCAGATGTCATCTTCAGGAAGAACAAGGAGAAACAAGTACAAAAAGTTTTAATTAAAACAAAAGCCGCGTCGATGTTACACAATGCCTAGATGCAGCTGTGCCTATAACGTCGATGTTATAGGCACAGGACATTCCTATTGATTCGATTACTTGATGTTATTTTTGTGCAAAGTGAAAATATATCTCGGCAATTTCCCGTGTGTGGCGACGAATTTTTAATATATCTCGGCATTTTCCCGTCTGTTATTTCAGGCGGTGTATGACTGACCATGCCGCGATTTAAAAAAAAAATATCTCGGCAATTTCCCGTGTGTGGCGACACGTGAACGAAGCTATGCTCCTCTCTCCACATTATTGTGACGACGTATAAATTAAATATTTCATCGTGACGATTGTCATCAAATGGACGAATTTTTTTATATATCTCGGCATTTTCCCGTCTGTTATTTCAGGCGGTGTATGACTGACCATGCCGCGATTTAAAAAAAATATATCTCGGCAATTTCCCATATGTGGCGACACATGAACGAAGCTATGCTCCTCTCTCCACATTATTGTGATGACGTATAAATTAAATATTTCATCATGACGATTGTCATCAAATGGACGAATTTTAAATATATCTCGGCATTTTCCCGTCTGTTATTTCTGGCGGTGTATGACTGACCATGCCGCGATTTAAACAAAATATATATATCTCGGCATTTTCCCGTCTGTTATTTCGGGCAGTGTATGACTGACCATGCCGCGATTTTAAAATATATATATCTCAATGGACTTGAAGTTACAGGCCTTGGAGAATTCATTTCGTTCTATAAAGGGCAACTTTCATCGGATTTTCTTCCCGTTTTTTTTCAACCGAATCTAAAACTATGTTAGCGACTGTGAAAAATGAAAAGATATGTCGAATTTGATTTGAAATAAAACTGTGTGAGAGAGGAAGACACCACGGGCCTACAAAACAGGCCTCAAAGCTATGCGAGTTAATAAAATGGTGGATATTTGTTTATATGAATTATGAAGCCTCTCCCAAAATGGGTGGAGCTATGGTTCCCAGAATGGGTGGAGCTTTGAGGTTTTGTCTTCTCTGCAAGAATAAGAAGAAGAAGAAGAAGACCAAGAAGAACAACAACAACAGCAGAGGGCACTCTATTAGCAGCGTCTGCGACGCGGCTAAAAAGACGTAAAATGTCATAGACCCGTGGTTTTAGCAATTTTGCTGTGCAGAGTTAAAAGCCGCAAGTCGAATACCTTTGTTCGGATTACAAAACAACTTCTGCAAATGTATACTCTCATGTATTGTCCTTTTGCCAAGCTTGAACAAAATCGGATCATGCATGGCCTAGAAATGGTTGGGGACACGTTTAAGCAACAAAATGGCCACCGGTCGGCCATCTTGGATATGATCTCGAAAATAAATGATGTGCATATGTAAGCAATCGTTCCTCATCTGTGTGCCAAATTTGAACAAGATTGGTAAATGAATTTCCCAGAAATAGTTGAGGACGTTTTCAATACGTTTTTTCCAACTTAAATGGCCGCCAGTCTACCAGTCGGCCATCTTTGTTCAGATCACAAAATAGAGTGAGATGCACATTATGCCACCATGTACTGTGCTTGTGCTAAGTTTGAACAAAATCGGTCCATTCATGTCCGAGATATGGTTGCCGGTGCACGCAATCACGCACAAACAGACGGACAGACAGACGGACAGACAAGACCCAATTCACAAGCCCCCGTTTCGGACTACGTCCAACGTGGGCTAATTAATGCTTTTCAACACGATCAATACCGATCCATGTTAATCAGTTGTTGGAATATAACGTCACGTAGTTGGTCAGGATTTTTCTGGGTCACAACAAATTTATAAACTTGCACAACACCATACCATTCAATGCTAACATCTCATCTAATGCTAGTGAGGAGACCACCACTGATGTGTGTGGACTCGCACTGCCACTGGTTAAACATGCATCCCAGGCTCAGCAGCACAGCCTCATGATATTATTGTGATCATACTGAATGTATTCTTTATAATGACACAAGGGCAAGACTTTCTGGTGAATATTCTCCCTCAGAGTTGACTGAATGATTAGCAAATAACATTGATGCATTACTTGATTATTTGAACCATTATAATTAAAGAACTTTGTTTCGGTTTAATTTTTTTTATTTTTGAGACCAAATCACGGCAGGGTCATACAATATTATGAAACATGTTTCTGACATACGTTATGTTTATGGCATTATACATGTAAAATGCACTTGCTTGGACGATTAAATGATGTTTATGTATAAATGCCTTTGTTAAAGTGATTGTGCATTGACAGGCCATTTCTTAAGGTTTTTCATCACTTAAAGAATTAACACTAGGGTTATAGGGTCGAGAAATCATTTGGTGAGTCTGCTTCCCTGAGATGTTGGCTGTTCGCATTTATTGCTTTCTCCAGCTGGATCTTTACCTTATAAACCCTTGCAGAGACTAGAGGATTCCAGAGAGCACCACCAAGGAAGCACAACTGATTGACTGTCTTAATACCAAAAATCTTTTTTTCCCGTTTGTTCATCCACGTATGAAGAATTGATTCAAGATGAATCGTAACGATAGGATACTACCTGTGAAACCTCCTTTCGATTGGTTTGGTCCAGAAGATTACTTAGAATCACTAAACCTTAGTTGTTACGGTTACTTACATTTCTATTACAAATGCTGTTGAATTATTTCCTTTTATTTACCTCTATCATAATGTATGTCATTGTTCTGTCTTTGTAATTGTTTAGTGAGAAAGGGAGTGCATGTCACACTGCTTCATCAGCCTAATTTACATATTTCTTAATCATCCCTAGCTACCTCCACCACCGAAGGTGGATGGAGGTTATATGTTTTCACCCCTGTCTGGCTGGCTGTTTGTCGGTGAGCAGGATATCACACAAAGTTGTGGACAGATTCAGCCGAATCTTGGTGGACCGGTTGGATGCGTGATAAGGAAAAATGAATTTCATTTTGGTGAAGATCCAGATCTGATAATTTTAAAGTGATTCTTCACCATTGACTGATAGGGCTAAAAACTATATACTGTATTGTATGTATGTATGTATGTATGTATGTATGTATGTATGTATGTATGCATGTATGTATGTATATATATATATATATATATATATTGTTACGGATCTCAGAGACGGCACCCCCTTAGCAAGGGGGGTTTAATCCCCTTGGCCTGTTGAGCCGGCCGTCTCTGGTCCTGGTACTTGTAACGCTCCTTTGCGAGGTGGGATTGATCAGGGTTATTGGTCAAGGTGTTCTCCCGAATACCTTCACCAATCCCTCCACAAAACAGGGAGACAAGTACCGCTCGAAACCACGGACAAGATGGTATTTGCCGAGCAGGTTAGCAGTCCGCGGTTCGAGCCGTCAGCAAAGACTAACCCGATTCATAAGCGTTTGGCCGAAGTCGGGCCACAGATATTCAATCAAGAAATCACGAAAGCGATCGGACGAGAGGAAGCCAAAGAACCAACAAGGGTAAAGGAAGAACACCGGTTTATTTCTATGTACAAGAGGAAATGAAAGAAGGGCATTTATACAAGAAATGGAAGGAGCAGGACACAGAGCAAGCTTATCTACACAAGCTTAACTTATCCCCAGGACAATACAGACAGAACGAACTCACTTACACGAATGGGAGAAAATGGCAATGGTAAAGATGGCAGAGGGAGAAGAATCCAGGCAGATGGTTCGGCAGGAAGGTCCGGGGCAGATGGGTCAGCCGTTAAGGTCCACGCTCGCGGTTCACGCTCCTGGCTCGAGGCGAAAACCTGGCAAAACAGCTTCGCGTCTCACCGACCGGCAATAGGGCCTAGAGGGTCTCGGCCTATTGCCGCAATACGAGCACCCCCTCCCGTCTCTCTCTCTCTCAGTTAGGCTGGATCACTCCTCTCTTTGTCCTCGTTCTGCTCTGCCATATCTGTTGCCGCCGAATGCCTTCTCTCTCATCTGCTCTTCGTACTCCCTCACTCATCTGCGGTGGGGGCTTTTCGCAACGGGTTTTATAACCCCGCCCTTGGAACCTTCACGAACATGCTCGATGTTTCTGGTCACGCCCTACAAGCCATGCCCACCGATTCCTGGTTGGTCGTAAGAGCGTTCTGGCTCCACCTTTTGATGACGAGGGGTGGGCCACGCCCTTCTTCTCTGAGCTGACCACATGGGCAATGGAGTCTGAGGCGCTGACAATAAGCCAAAGCAGTAGTGGCGAACGCCGCCGTACTGGCGCTTTTTAGGAGGCCATGGGGGTGTCGGAGGGATCCTATCTTATTTGATTCGATGCAAAGTAGAGTCAATTATTGGACACACAGCCTTATCTGAAATACAGAATAACGATATAACTATAGAGAGGTTCTATGATTGGCTACGTGCTTGTACATGGACTAGCTAAGGTGCACTTATTTCAATTAACAGCCAATTAAGGGGAAATGTACACAGGGGTTATTTATAAGGGATTTTAATACTAAATTTGACAAAGTGAAGGTTCTAAAAACTGCAAAAAAAAAAAATATATATATATATTGTTACAGACGCGGTTTTAGATGTTATTTTACCGAGCGGTTGGTATTACCACGTCCGAACAGTTACTCCCCGATTAGAACCCGATTCCACCCGACGTTGACCAGATCGCACCGCAGATATTCAATCGGGAAACCTCTAAAGCGACCGAAAGAGAATGAAAAGAGAAGAAGACAGAGTACGAAGGAAGAACAGATTTATTATACACACACAAGCAATGGATGGAAGAAGCAGTCACACAGCGAATCGTTAACTTACACTATTCATTTTACTTAACCCCAAGACAACGAGTAGGACAGACGACGTTCACACTTACACGGGGGATATTGCAGGCAGGTAGGGCTTGAGGTGGATTGCTGGAGAGGAAGGAGGGTCGGAGGCAGCAGCTCTCAATTCCTCGCGGTTTTTGGCGGGAAAACCCTCCGTCGCGTATCCGCTGCTGTAGACGTCACGCGCTGGCTCGGCACACCTGCTCCTCTTCTTCTGGTGGAGCCGTCTCCCTCCTTTCAGCGCGTCTCTCCAAAGCTGGTTTCCTTTCCGAGTACCTCTCCTCTTTGGCTTGGAGCGTTTCGCATCTCACCGCTCCTCCTGGTGTCGCCTCTTCGCTCATCTCCCAGGTCATCTGGTGAAGCAGTCCCTTACAGTCGCTTTTATAACTCGGGGCGGAATCAAGCCGCCGGCTGCGAGGGCACGGCTACCGGTTCGCTCACCGCGGTGCTGATTGGCCATGCGACCCTCTGGCTCACTCCTCCCCTCTATGACGAGGTGGAGACACGCCTTTCTTCTCCGAGATTAGCACATGGGCAATGGCGGCTTGCGGGATTGAACACAACTCGCACCCTTTTGAAAGGAACTTTGGAGAGCGGAGATGTTTGGGGAAATTGCAAGGGCCTACGCTTATTTTGTTTGATACAATGCAAAGTCAATCTAGTGGGAAACACATATTTAGCCTACATGGAATAAGGAAATACACTATTTAAAAAGATATATCGTGGCCTGCGTGTAAGTTTCATGGAATTAACTAGGAGGACGGCTGTGACCATTATTTACATTACCAGGGTGTTACACATAACAAAACCATACTTTTTACATGCGTTACACTTCCTCCAAAATTGTTACACTTCTCAGAAAACCGTTACACTTCTCAAATTCGTTACACTTCTCAAAACCGTTACACTGCACCCTCCTTTCTTCAGGCCCGTGCTCGGGCCTACAAAACTTTAGCTTAGTGTGACACGTAGGTGTAATTCCCTCTACAATTAACCTGACCCTGAGTGTGACAATCTTAAAACACCAATAAGTATGTCCCCCTATTGCATTGCACCCTGTCTAACAGACTCAAGCCCACAGCTAACCGAATTACGGAATTATTCTCAAACTATACATTTACGGTGGGGAGCATTATTTACAATGACGTGATTTCTTATTTACAACGCAACCCAGGACCTGTGTTTTTTTTTTTTTGTTTTTTTTTAGGGAACAAGAAAAAGAAATTCCTGTTGGGAGGGAGGAGACAGCACGCATTGCATCGATGCACCAGTACCAATACCACCAAAGCACCCAAAAGCACCACAAGCACCACAAAGCACCAAAAGCACCACTCGGTGCGCAGTCACCATGGTTCTTAATAAACACAACAAAACAACTGGTGGTGGTCTTCTCTTTCTCTGCTGGGCCGATGTTCTTCCCGACGTCTTCTGGCTTCATGCGGCCTACTTGGAAATAATAATAAAGCACAAACCGTGTCCATTTTTATTTAGGGCAACAGGGGCCAACTAAGGGTGGTCCACCTGTTTGGCATAGGTGCCACCTTACCGAGGTCCGCAAGCAAGATTCCCTGGCCACCATGGCCGGTCTCCAACAGAGGTGCCCTGCCCCAGAACCTGGGGTCCATCAAGTGGTACTTGGCCGCAGAACAGCGGTCCATAAAGTGGTACATCAACGCAATGCATGCTGGTTCTGGGAATCTCAAGCGCACAATGGCCACCTCACGCACACTCCCCTCGGCACCCAATGGCGCACAGGTCCTCAAGTGGGAGACAAAAGGGGGGAAGACAATTGAGCGAGGGGTAAGGTCACAAGGGTACACATCAATAAGGCAATGCAAGGCGAAATGCGTACGGAGGGCGAAGTGAGAAAGCTCGTCCCTACCGTACGTCACCCCCCTGTCACCTACCCTACCCTTGCCCTTACCCCATATTTACAAAATCTACCCATTTACAAATTCGTCACTACTGTCACGTCTTCCCCATATTTCTCCCATACCAAATTCGTCACCACAATCCCTCTAACCAAAATTTGCCATCACCCAATTCGTCATCAATCCTCATAAGGAGGGAGAGATGGAATTACGCACAATGTCACACACACGTCATGATGCGTCTCACAATCCAAAACAGTTGCATCAAAAATAATTAAACATGGCATGGTGCGGAGTACCTGTCACCTCAGGTGAGTGGATGCAGATGGTGTGAGGAGATCCTTCTTCCTAACTATCCTCTAAATGACTTTAACACACTTTACACTACCCGGGGTCTTTCCCTGCCAATCCATTGGCCAACTTACACTATGGGTTCTAAAAACCAATTCCCATTGACCAAACTGTGGTGCTTCTCAATTTGGGGTCTCACTCCCCCGATTCATCTCCCGGTGCCTTCGCACAATTTCTGGGCTGCGACGTGTAGCTCTCCCAGCAGGTCTACCCACCTGCACACCTCCACCACTGCAGTTGCCACCCGAGCTTACCTAGCTCCTCACCCTAACCTAACTGGGGCTTCCTAACTGGGGAAGGCCCTCTCCTGGCTCTGTCACCCCTTGGTGCCCTCTGGCACTGGGCTACCCGGGTCCGTCCTCCGGATCCTCGGGCCCCATCCACAACAACTACTACCGGCTCCCAGAGCCCACCTGCGGCCTCACCTGGCCGACATCCTTACAGTGGTGGAGCGCCCAACCAACTACACACACTAACAGGCTACACGCCCAGCCATTTCCACAACACTAATGCACCCATCCAAAGACCATTCTTTCTCCCGCACCACAGATGCCAATATCCAACCACAATTTACCTGTACCCTCTACCTAACACTTACACTACCCGCCCCGGGTATCCGTGATGGGGGTCCACTCTTCCCCCATTCACACCTTCGCACCATCCACTCCACTCCACAATTTCCACCATACTCACTCCACGACCATCCATTCCAGTACTCCATTTATTCCACACTACCATTCTCCATACCTGCTGTTGCACACCTGTGCCCTCACACCTGGTGCCACCTGCACCCTCCTTTCTTCCTGGACCATTTGGTCAGCACAACACGCAATCACCACTACTCCCTCATACACTGCTCCATTCACCTGTTCAGTTGCACACCTGTGCAATCACAACTGTTCAATTCTCACCTGTTCAATCTTCACACACACGGCATCATCTCAGCTAACTACTCCCTTCTGAAACTTGCGCTTCCCAGTCGTCCCTTTAAACTATTGCGCTCCCACGTCATTATCAACCACACTAAACTACCTGCGTCCCCACTACAGGTATCAGTCACTATCTAAACCTTAACGTTACCTAATGTCATCTTCGCTAGATCCCTATCAATATAACCAAGCCCTCCCTGGCTCGGTTGTCATAGCCACCCCATAAACTATTGCGCATTTGCCCCCACCTTTCGTGAGGGATGGTGGATTTGCCATCCCACCACATCGGGGGTCTCTCACTATCAATTTCGCTCGTCCAAAATCCAACCAATCAAAAATTTGTCATTTCATCTGCCAATCACCGTACCAACATCAAATTTTGCTTTTTTTTCGAATTTCGGGGCCAAAACACTATCCTCATCACCCGTCTACTTATTACATCCTCTCGGCGCGCCAATTCACGTCTACGGCCCGGCTTCGTACAGCCGAGCAATGAATACGGGTTGTTTTGTGCCAGCGGCTGGATACGTCCCGCATTCGGGGCAGGGGCGGGGGCTTACCCGGGCCGAGATCCCACGCACCACCTCGGCGTGGAGCCATCCAATGTCCCGATCTCGACCTGCCGGCACGTCTCAATAGAAAGTGGTCGCCATGACGACCCTTCCTATCGGGCTGCCCGCTCCGCCTAGTGGAGCCCGGATGCGGCCGTTCCAAGCAAGGCACAGCGTGGATCGCGTACGGCGGTTCTTTCGAAACCGCCGTGGTTCGGATCCCCGCTGGTCCTCGCGGCACGCGAAGCTGCCCGACGCGCACCGAGGGCCCGATTCGGCTAAAAGTCGTTCTAACCTCTAACCCGGTTACCGTCGATGCTTCACCTGCATGCTTACAAGCATACGCTACCCCTTTCTTGCTCATACCTCCTGTTGTTCCCATGCTCCTCGTACCTTTCCTTACACACCTCGGTACACTCATTCCGCTCACCGACTTGGTCACACACCTGACCACCGAACACCTTGGCACACATTCGTCGCTCGCACACCTCACCAACACACCTCTTCGCGCCCCTTCCTCGGGCACCTCTTCTGTGACAATCACAGGTGTGCTCTTACTCGCACACCCAACCATGTGCCTCACGACCAACTCAAATGTGCATTCCCACACACGCTCTACCATTCCAGGTGTGCATCCTTCCATTCCAGGTGTACATCCTCGCTCACCTGTCACAACCAACTCACGCTCCGTTTCACTCTCACTACTCTCACCTCCACTCTCGACAACGCACTCACCCTTACTCTCGGCAGCACACTCTTTCCTCATGCACCTGTCCGTTACACACCTTTCTCACGCATCCTCTTGCGCACACTCTTTCGTTACTTCCTCCGTAACACTTACCACACCGCGCTTCCATGTACCCCCTCGCACACGCGCTTCGACCAACTCACTCTTGACGGCACACTCACTCCTCGGCGTGCACTTTTTCCTCACACACCCCATGGTCGGACATTCTCGCACACCTCTTTTTTCGCACACCAGACCTGTCGCACACTTCACCAACGCCCTCTCACGAACACCCGGATCCAAACCAATCCCCAAGCCGACTGAAGCTTTCCTCACATCATATACATTGCCACTCACCTCCGTACCTCGTCTCCGCACCTCCTTTGCCACCTGCAAACTCTTTATTTGGTTAGTGAGCATCACATTATGAGTTGAGCACCGACCTTGCACATATTCCATCACCTCCTCCTGGATTTCTCTTTTAGTTTCTGTCCGTCTCTTCTTAATTTCACTCACCTCTTCTTCCACTTCCTCTAATTTTTCCTTTACCTCCTTCATCTCCCGGTGCGCCCCCTCTATCTCTTCCTCTAATGCCACCTTAACCGTTTCGATGTGCGTCCTCACCTCTCGGTCCTTCGTCTCCATCACTTCTGTCACCTCCTCCAACTTCTTCGTCAACCCCTCATGTACCATCTGACATTCCTTTTGTGTTGCTATTAATTCGTTTTTAATGTCCTTTTGTGTCGCTTTCAAACCCCCGATGATTGCAGTGTTCTTTTCCACTTGGTCCGCTAGTTCCCTTTGTCCGACTGTCAGCTGTTCTACTCCCTTCGTCAGATCTTCTATTCCCCCCTGTAACCTAGCCGTATTATTTCTCACCTCTTTCTCCATACGCTTCTCACCTCGCTTTACCTCCTCGCGTAGCCCCGAAACCTCCTCACTTACCCCTCGTCGTATCTCCTCCATCTCTTTTGTAGATGCCACCCTCATCTGTCCCAATTCAATCCTCTGAGCATCCAATTTGGTTTCTACCCCGATTTTTACCTCCTCTATCTGCTCTCCCATTTGTTTAATTCCTCGGGCGGATTGCTCCCCTATCTCCCGCAATTTGCCTTCCATCCTATTTTCTAACCCCATTAACCCATTTTTTACACCCTCTAACTGATTCTCCTGGGCAGCCATTCTATTTTCCACCCCCGTTAACCCATTCTTTACCTCTTTTATTCCGTTGTCTAACCCCTCGATTTGATTTCCTAGTCGCTCCCCCATTCTGTTTTCCATTTTCTCCATTTCCCTGGCTCTTTTTTCGTTGTCGCACTTCGACTGTGCCATGTATTCGCTAAACTGTGCCATGAACTGCTGCATGTCAAACGGCTGCATGTTAAAGCCCGCTGATACAGCGGGCTCGGCTACCGCGCGCTCGTGCGAGGCGCCTTTTTGCGCGCCTGAAACCTCGTGCGCGAGAGCGCCATTTTGTGCGTCTGATACACCCTCAACCACCTCATTGCTCTCCTCCTCCCTTTCTTCCCCTAAGTCCTGGGTTACCCCTAACCCGTCTATCTCCCCCACCGACATCCGATCGCCTTGATTGTCCATGGCGCAATCTCAAAATTCGGGTTTTATAAAACAACAAAATTTCGGCAGCTCGTAATTTTGACCAAATTTTTTCTAGATGTTTTTTTTTTTTAATTTGGTTCGGGCCCCGAATCTCACTCCCAGACACCAATTGTTACTAAACACAATTGGTGTTCCAAAATTTGGGCCTAACAAATTTAGTCCCAGGTCCGAATCCAACTCCTGACAACCAATTGTTACAGACGCGGTTTTAGATGTTATTTTACCGAGCGGTTGGTATTACCGCGTCCGAACAGTTACTCCCCGATTAGAACCCGATTCCACCCGACGTTGACCAGATCGCACCGCAGATATTCAATCGGGAAACCTCTAAAGCGACCGAAAGAGAATGAAAAGAGAAGAAGACAGAGTACGGAGGAAGAACAGATTTATTATACACACACAAGCAATGGATGGAAGAAGCAGTCACACAGCGAATCGTTAACTTACACTATTCATTTTACTTAACCCCAAGACAACGAGTAGGACAGACGACGTTCACACTTACACGGGGGATATTGCAGGCAGGTAGGGCTTGAGGTGGATTTCTGGAGAGGGAGGAGGGTCGGAGGCAGCAGCTCTCAATTCCTCGCGGTTTTTGGCGGGAAAACCCTCCGTCGCGTATCCGCTGCTGTAGACGTCACGCGCTGGCTCGGCACACCTGCTCCTCTTCTTCTGGTGGAGCCGTCTCCCTCCTTTCAGCGCATCTCTCCAAAGCTGGTTTCCTTTCCGAGTACCTCTCCTCTTTGGCTTGGAGCGTTTCGCATCTCACCACTCCTCCTGGTGTCGCCTCTTCGCTCATCTCCCAGGTCATCTGGTGAAGCAGTCCCTTACAGTCGCTTTTATAACTCGGGGCGGAATCAAGCCGCCGGCTGCGAGGGCACGCCTACCGGTTCGCTCACCGCGGTGCTGATTGGCCATGCGACCCTCTGGCTCACTCCTCCCCTCTATGACGAGGTGGAGACACGCCTTTCTTCTCCGAGATTAGCACATGGGCAATGGCGGCTTGCAGGATTGAACACAACTCGCACCCTTTTGAAAGGAACTTTGGAGAGCGGAGATGTTTGGGGAAATTGCAAGGGCCTACGCTTATTTTGTTTGATACAATGCAAAGTCAATCTAGTGGGAAACACATATTTAGCCTACATGGAATAAGGAAATACACTATTTAAAAAGATATATCGTGGCCTGCGTGTAAGTTTCATGGAATTAACTAGGAGGACGGCTGCGACCATTATTTAAATTACCAGGGTGTTACACATAACAAAACCATACTTTTTACATGCGTTACACTTCCTCCAAAATTGTTACACTTCTCAGAAAACCGTTACACTTCTCAAATTCGTTACACTATATATATATATATATATATATATATATATATATATATATATATATATATATATATATATAGATATATATATATTGTTGCGGATCCGGGGTCGGCGCTCCCCTTATCAAGGGGGGGTTAATCCCCTTGTCCTTTAAGCTGGCCGTCCCCCCAGTCCTTTAGAAGATATCACGCTCCTTCCGGTCGGAAGCAGGGCGATACTCCTGCCCGAGCCACGGACAAGATGGAATATTGCCGAGCGGTTTTAGCAATCCGAAGCTCGAGCCGTTAGCGGCAGTCTAAACCCGATTTGAAGCGGTTCCTATATCGTGCCACAGGTATTCATTGGGGACAGGACGAAAGCGATCGGATGAGAAGAAACCAAAGTGAAAGGAGAACAAATATTTATTTATTACGTACACGAACCCCGAAGAGGAAATGAAAGAAGGTAGAATGTACAAGCAGAGGAAATAAAAGGACACAGGGCAACCTTACACAGTCTTATATAACACTCCCAGGACAGAACAAACACACTTACACGAATGGGGAATAGCAGGCAGAAAGGTCCAGGCGATGGGATCCGGTCCAGGCTCCAGGTCCACGGGCGAAGAACGGCAGTCAGCTTCGCGTGTCGTTGGCGCACGATCGGACCTTACATCTGCGAGGGGCTGGAATGCCGCGTACATATATCGTGCCAAACGCTCTCTCTCTCCCGAAAACTCAATGTCCGTATCAAATGGAGCGCTCCCGGATCAGTACCCCATGTAAAGTTTTGACTTTTTCAACATATTTCAACATACAGCTATTTGCTCTTCATTTCAACAATATTGATAGATAAAGGTGATATAATATAACAAATATCATGAAACATTTACATTTTGTAGTCCATTGTATAATTTAAATAAACATAAATGCAAATTTCGCATGTGGAAAAAGTAAGTACACCCTTACATTTATCACTACTTCAAATACCTAAAATTAGAATCAGGTGCACCAGCTCAGGTGCAAATGATTAGAACATCGCTAGAGAGGATCTTGGAGGAACCTGTCTAATTTAGTTTGGTTTGCTCTTTGTTGTTGAAGTGTGAGGCGTCACCATGCCTAGATCAAAAGAGCTCTCTGAGGCCTTCAGATAGAAGGTTATAGATGCCTACGAGTCTGGGAAGGGATTTAAAAAGATCTCCAAACAATTTGAAATCGATCATTTCACTGTCCGGATGATCATCTACAAGTGGAGAAGATTCCAAACAACTGCCAACTTGTTCAGGCCAGGCCGCCCCAGCAAGTTCAGCCCGAGAGCAGACCACAAGATGTGGAAAGAAGTCTCTAAGAACCCCAGAATGTCATCACGGGACCTACATGTAGCTCTTGCCACTGTTGATGTCAAAGTGCACGAGTCTACTATTAGAAAGAGGCTGCACAAATTTGATCTACCTGGTAGGTGTGCCAGGAGGAAACCTTTGCTGTCCAGAAAGAACATCAGGGCAAGACTAAAGTTTGCCAATGAACACCTCGGCAAAGACCAGCACTTCTGGAACAATGTGCTCTGGGCCGATGAGTCAAAGGTAGAGCCAGGGCTGGTGCTACCATTAGGCCAACCAGGCAGCGGCCTAGGGCACAGACATAAGAGGGGCGCATTACTGAACCTTAAAGGATCACAGTTTTATACAAATTATTGTTTTAAGAAAAAACATAATAAAAGGAAAATATAATAGTTCATCTTACTATAATTCACCAAATGTCCGTCTGTCTGTTCGAAGGTACCGTAAAAACTGCTGAACAGATCGCAAATATATTTTGGGTGGGTAATCCTGGGGCCCCTGGGAGTAAAATAGGCTATTTCGTTTTCCCAATTTCAGCTTTGGTCTCCAGCATTCTCAGGTTTGGACTCCCGCATAACATTCGCGTTCGCATAACATTCATTGTGACGATGTTCTCATTATGATGATCTTACTATAATTCACCAAATGTCCATCTGTCTGCCTGTTCCAAGGTACCGTAAAAACTGCTGAACCGATCGCAAAGATATTTTGGGTGGGTAATCCTGGGATCTCCAGGAGTAAAATAGGCTATTTAGTTTTCCCAATTTCAGCTTTGGTCTCCAGCATTCTCAGGTTTGGACTACTACATAACATTCGCATTCGCATAACGTTCATTGTGACGATGTTCTCATTGTGACGATGTTGTGACGAAGTATGTGTTCACGGTAGTGTTTGACGTGACGGTGTGAACGTAATTTCGTAATGTTTTTCGTTTCGTAATCCTTTAATGAACGTTTAATGTTTAATGAACGTTTAATGTTAAATGAACGTTCAATGTTTAATGAACGTTTAATGCCCTTCGATATCTGGGACACACGCGCGCTACACTGGACGGGCGAGCGTGTACCTTGCCCTTCGACGTCATGCTCGGGTAAACCGCTGAGCCCCATTTTTACCTTTTATTGATATTTTACCTTTTCATTTGGGCTTCCAAATTGAAGCCCCACCTGTAGGGTGGGTACTGTTGCTAGTTGTTCATAATAGTGTAAGTGATTAATTTTGAGCATGTACGCTTCGTGGCATATGTCACATCCTGTTTGAAACGGACGTAGCCTGCTCCCATATGTCACATCCGGCATGTTCAAAACGCTGCCGCCATTTCGTCGTTGGGCGCATGGATTGATCATCGTCAGCAAAACGGGAGAATTAATAATCGAAGTTGCCAAAAAAAAATTCGGGGGGGGGGGGGCATGCAAGTAGCTGGCCTAGCTTAGGGCGCAAAAAGGTCTGGCGCCGGCCCTGGGTAGACCTATTTGGCCACAGTACCAGAAGACATGTTTGGCGAAAACCAAAGACAGCATTTGACCACAAGAACCTGATACCAACTGTAAAGCATGGTGGTGGAAATATTATGGTTTGGGGCAGCTTTGCTGCATCAGGGCCTGGCGTCTCACCATCATAGAATCCACTATGAATTCTTCATTGTACCAGATGGTGCTTGAGGATAATGTGAGGCCATCTGTCGGAAAGTTGAAGCTCAACCGAAGATGGACCTTGCAACATGACAATGACCCTAAATATATCAGTAAATCCACCAAGGAATTGCTGAAAAGAAAGAAATGGAGGGTTCTGGAATGGCCAAGTCAAAGCCCTTGATCTAAATCCCATCGAGATGTTGTGGGGGGGTTTGAAATGAGCTGTGCATGCAAGAAACCCCTCAAATATCGCACAGCTGAAAGAATTCTGCATGGAGGAGTGGGCAAAAATTTCTCCCAGTCGATGTCAGAGACTGGTATACAGTTATAAGAAACACCTACTTGAGGTTGTCTCTGCCAAAGGGGGCAATACCACCTATTAGAGCCAAGGGTGTACTTACTTTTTCCACATTCGAAATTTGCATTTATGTTTATTTAAATTATACAATGGACTACAAAATATAAATGTTTTATGATATTTGTTATATTATATCACCTTTATCTGTCAATATTGTTGAAATGAAGATCAAATAGCTGTATTTTGAAATATGTTGAAAAAGTGAAAACTTTACATGGGGTGTACTTACTTTTTCACGTGACTGTACGTGAAAACTATATGAGACACGTGGGAGTTCAGCACCGCGAGCTTGGTTCCATCCGTAAGACCCTCCTGGACACCCAGGTAACTTGTCAACAGGCTTAGCCAATGCTGGAGCTGCGCAGACGCGTCCAGCGCCCGAGGATCCGCTCCGAAGATCGGAACTTGTATCAGCTTATGAGTCATGGCGTTCCCGTTCAAGACGAGAGGATTCAGAATTAATTGTTGTCATACCCAGAGTTACAACATTGTCTCAGATTGTGAGTTTAATTCTGAATCGATCTCTAGCAATACCTTTAAGAAAACCAACAAGCAACATATCAATATTCAGCATTCATAGGGATCCGTAATGGATTTGCAACTAGCACAAGCAAACCTGGAACGAAGGAATAATACGCACCATCTAAGTATGCACAACATTACACACGATAAATGTCACAGGAATGATCGTAGCACTGTCTGTCTGAGTTCTTATAACTGCCGCGCAGTGGACAGAAACCACATAACACCTGGGTTCAAACTTAGGCACAATTTCATTACAATGCTTCAATTATGTAATGATAATAATCGATCGTGTTTCCAAGCCGAGGCACGTTTCAGTAGGCCAAAACAAAATGGCGGCTTAAGAACCCAGCGAGGTGCAGTGGGCTGACGAAGATGGCGGGCCGCCATATTGGTACATCACCATATCGGTTTTTTTTTCTTATGAGCACCTCGTTAATCATCTTCAAAAAGCATGTTATAACACCCAAGCACCCAGTTTTCAATCTTGCAATCTGTTGTAGGTCCAGGTGTATGCATGCAAAGTTTGGGGCCGCTAAGTTTTAATGGTTTTGCAGTTATGGAGGAGACAGATGGACGGACAGATGGATAATGCCTTTTATTATTATAGATATGTATATATGTGTGTATGTATATACAGACTTGGCATTTAATATGGAATATTTTTTTGTGGGGGTGAACTTACTTTTCAAGATGACTTAGGACAAAAAGTTCATTGGAATTATGTTGAAATTATTCGAGATTTTGTTAATGTGACCTTTAAAAGAAACAAAAACCACATTTGACATTTCGAAGCAAATAAATTGATCCATGAAAGTGATGTAAACTGATATCGAACTCAATTCACGTACAGTACTGTGTTAAACTTCTGTACGTTTTCCAGAAGTATCTCTTTATTTTGCACATTAGCCAAAAAAATTTCAACAAAAACAAAAGCTAAATTATGACTGGGATTACGGACAGTAAAATTACAGTTCATTACTTCGTGTAACCCCCACGAGCATTCAGGAGAGCATGTACACGTCGAGGCATGCTGTTCACGAGATTTGCCAAGGTTTGGACAGGAATCGCTTGCCATGCAGTGACAATAGCCTGCTGCAATTCACGCACAGAGGTTGGCTGCTGGTCCAAGTTGTCGATTTGACGTGTTAATTCTGCCCACAAGTTCTCTATCGAATTCATATCCGGGGACATGGCAGGCCACTCCATATGCTCTACACCACGGTCAGCAAGAAAGTGTTGGATCATGCGAGCACGATGAGGCCGTGTGTTGTCATCTTGGAAGACAAAGTTTCCTCGAAAGGCTGCACAAGCAAATGGAAGCAATGTTTCTTCCAGAATGGCCCTGTACTTGAACTGGTTCAGGTTTCAATTGAGAACAACCAGGTCAGTTTTGCCTCCTGCATGAAAAGCAGCCCAAACGGTCACCCCACCACCTCCAGCCTGGACTCTTGGCACTATACAATCTTCGTTGTGGGCTTCATGCACTTGTCTGCGCACTCGGACGCGGCCATCTTGACGATAGACCAGAAAGCTAGACTCGTCACTGAAGGTCACGTGATTCCAGTGTCCTGGCTGCCATTGACGTTGCTCTCTCGCTCACTGCAATCAGCGCTGGCGGTGTTGTCTGGTCGGGCGTGGCTTTCTCAGGGGACGCCTGGCACGATAGCCTGCTTGAACCAGTCGTTGGTTGACTAGCCTTCTGGATACAGGCACATTTGTCAATTGCTGCCACTCAGCCCTAAGCCGATTAGCTGACTTGGTATGGCCATTGCAGACTAACCGGTGCAGCTAGTGATCATCTCTCCTTGTGGTTCTGCGTGGACGTCCTGGCCTCGGTATTGGAGTAGGGACACCCCTCTGAGCATTTCGTTTCAGGATCTTTGACACCTGACCTTGAGTGATACCATACTGCCGAGCAATAGCATGCCGTTTCATGCCAGAATTTCGTAAAGCCACCACTCCATGACAAACAGCATTGCCAAGTTGATGGACCATCTCCAGAGGAAGCGGCAATAACTTTTGTAGACGTGCAGCAGTTGTTTTCCACTGATACAGAACGCAACAACCCTTATATACCCGATTGTGAAGCCAATCGTCAAATGTACCTGTCCTTACATTTTGTCACGCCACCTGTGATATAATCCTGTTATTGACTTCTTGCTGCAAAAGACAATCAGTGACATGGTTCTTTCAACAAAGACATCACCAAAGGGTAAAAGAAACTCACCAGATTGATATACTGAGTTAAGAAAGTAAACCCAAGTCAAGAAAGAAAAAAAATTCCGTATTAAATGCCAAGTCTGTATATATATATATATATATATATATATATATATATATATATATATATATATATATATATATATGTTGGAACCCATCTGTGGATCGGTCCCATCGGCCGATGGGTCTGCGCCATCTGCGGATGTGTTGTTCACCTTGAAGGAATGTGTATGCATCATAATTCATCTCTGTTAAATTCTGTTTAACGTATTGTATCCGTATTCCGTAAATTGTATCCGTAAATTCTGTTTAACGTATTGTATTGTTTGTGTTAAAAATCATCTCTGTTAAATTCCTACCTCATGTAATTCCAATGACTGTGTACCTGATTGAAGAGCACCATTCTGTCAACACATTCCTTCAAGGTGAACAACACATCCGCAGATGGCGCAGACCCATCGGCCGATGGGTCTGCATTGTCATTTGTCGTGCATCCACAGATGGGTCAGACCCATCTGCTGATGGGACCGATCCACAGATGGGTTCCAACATATATACATATACAGTATATGCATATGCCCTCTTAATGTTCTCCCAGTTGTCGTTGTATTTCTGTTGACATTTTGTTTTATATTTTTATTTTGACCTTTTAAAAATCATTGGGTTTTGTTTTTATTCGTTGCTCTTTCAGGTTCATTGTGACGACATATTCGATTCACACCTATCTTTGGAATTTATTTGCCAGTTGGGTTAAGGATACCTTTTCTGCCTTGCTGTCCTCGTCTTGCTTACAAATTGGATTCTGTAATCTGTTGAACTTTTCACATACTCAGCCTCTCTGTGCCACTCTGTGGCACATGCTCTCTGTGAGTTGTCACTGTGCACATGGATGAGCTACATTAAGCCGCTACATCCTTCTTGTCTTGGCAGGTACATTATTGGGATTCATTGTTTTGTGCAGAACGTTTTGTGGATGAATAGCAGTTTCCTTGTTTTGATATCTAGTTTGTTGATTTCCACTTGGGGCCAATTTATTATTCCTCAGCTGTATTGGAATACTGGTGGTGCTAGTTGGTTTATGGCTTTGATTTTGTTTCTTGGGGATAGGTATGTTTTCAGAATCATCTTCGTTCTACGTTGGTATTCTTTGGTAATTGTTTTGCACAATTGTTTGTGACTTATTTGGTAACCCTCTTCTTGATGACATCGGATTGTGGTGTGTGTGTTTGTGTGGTATATACTCTATTTCTGATAAGCCACAGACAGAACAGAATATGGAGAGACAAAATGGTTTGGAATTGGAAAAGGTATTAGACAGGAGTGCATTCTCTCTCCTTCCTTATCAATCTGTATCGTGAGTACATCATGAATAAATCAAACTTCGATGACATGGAAGCTGCAGTCAGGATTGGAGGAAGATATATTGACAATCTACGGTATGCTGGTGATACTAGTCCATTTGCAGAAAGTAAACATAACTTGATGAAATTGTTGCAGACAGAGAAGAAGGAAAGTGAAAAATCTGATCTTTATTTAAACCTAATACAGACTAAAATCTTCTCAACTGGGAAGATCGACGTGTTCAGATTGGGAGACGATCATGTAGAAATAGTGGAAAGTTTCATCTTGCTGGGTTCTAAGATTGAGGTGAGTCGAGAATGTGGAAGAGAAATTAATAGTCAGTTCGCATTGGCGAGAAAAACAATGTCAGGATGGACAAAGATCTGGAAAGACAAAATAAGTGAAAACACAAACCAAGATGAGGCTGATGAATGCTCTGGTATTTCCAGTTTCAATGTATGGATGTGAGCCATGGACAGTGAAGAAGATGGAAATGAAGGAGATTGACAGTTTTTAAACATGGTGAATAATTTTAATTCAAATAAATTGCAAGAAGAACGAACAAATCAGTGCTTGAATAAATTAGACCGCCAGGTGCATGAGAAGCGCTGATGCTAAAACAGAAACTGTCATACTTCGGAAACATCATGCGTGTAGAGTATGATTGTCTGGAGAGGTGAACCATGCTGAGTATGGCTGAGGGAAGAAGAGGAAGGGGTAGACTGGTAGAGGGTGTATGTCCTGATGGATGGGGTAAGGGGTGCAACCTTGCACTCTCTCTACCAGAGCTTCGGGAAGCAGTGCAGGGGACAGATATTTGGAGAAATCTGATCATGAATGTCAACAGAATTCGGCCACCAATTTATGGAACTAGATAACTCGATAAAATATGTATTATGATGTTTTACCCCTAAGGGGCTAAAATGCGCCAATAAAAATCATGGCAGTTTGAGATGTGAACTTAATCAATGATCTTATTAGTAATAGGAAGGTATAAGTGATAAATCGGTGAAGTTATCGTGCCGAGTTAATGAGTCTTTATCTTACTGCGTGGTCACTAACATTAACCCTAATGAAACGGTGATTCCCTATCGAAATCCCAGTGGATACCTTCCCAAGCACACAGGCCGGTGGGAGGAGCGGTACTTCACAGAACAGTGCGGCATATGGTGTCTTGCCAGCTGCTTCTCGTGAGTGTAGCATCTGCACTAGACTCGGGGGGATGCAATCAGCCGCAATCGTGCCGGACATGCTCCGGTGATTAGTGAGTGACAGGCAACTGGAGAGAGGTGGCCATTCTGACGTCATAATGCTGGTTCTTAAGTGACGTCACAAACACTTAATAAAGCTGACAATTTTGTGCACGGAATGTTGCACTTACTTGGTATTCGAATGCCCACTTGTATGGAGAGTATTATATCACGCATAACTCGTGAGAGTTGGAATTCGGTACAAGGCCATTTTATGGATTCTTGTTTTTATAGATGCAGTAACAGTTACATAACATTGATCCAGGCAATATCGAATTTTTAGAGATGCTTTGAAACTTTTTATTTCAGAGTGGGTAAAAATGGCTGGAATATATATATATATATATATATATATATATATATATATATATATTTATATATAGATATATAATGTGTACGATATAATCACGAAGCAACTCAGTGGTGGAAATAGCATCGAAGAGTCCTTCTTGATTGGCTAAATCGATTGCATCGTGTAACTAGATCGGCACTCAGTGGAGCGCATACCTCTGACAGTCTGAACAATTTATGTTATGTATCCCACTGATTGGTCGGATCTGGATCCGGACCTGAACGAAAATCGAATCGGCTTGTTCTTGTCATGCACCTACCCAACTTATCCACATAGTTTTGTCATAACTCGTAACCAACTTTTTGAAATATCTTACTATAAATCATCATTTTTGGCCCCAAATCTCAATGGTGAAGAATCACTGAAAAAAAAAAAAAAAAAAACCATATTGTATTCGGATTCGGATCAACACCAAAATCTAATCAATCCGTCCTTGTCGCACACCCAATCTGTCCACCAAGTTTCGTTCGAATCTGTCCATAAATTTTTGAGATGTCATTTTACATATCAAAAAATACATATATATATAACACACATATATATCAATAATTTTTGAGATATCCGTAATTTAAAACAAGGCCGAAAGTCTAACAGCGGCATAGCCAGGCTTGTTTGATACTTTAGTTGAAGAGGATAGTATGACCTGGGTGGAGATACCAGTTAGCAAATAATGTAAGTATTAAATTATTTTGAAATACTCAAAGTCTCTACGCTTTGTCACCATGGCAGTGACGAGATCACAATGAGACGCTGGTTTATTCTAGATGTTTCGAGTCAACAATGAACCAACCATACACCGCTTCAATCCAGTAACTTTGCAGTCACAAAGGAATTGCAGTGTTACGATTATATATACTATATTATTATTATTATGAACGTTATTATTATTACTAGCAACGGTACCCGCCCCATGGGCGGGGCTTCAATTGGGAGGCCCAAATGAAAAGACTGAATATCAGAAATTGAAGGCTTTTTTTTTCTTTTAAACGATTTATATAAACATCTGTTAAATCTCGATCGGTGCAGACGTTTGTGCGGCACCCGGGAAAATAACGTCATGCGGGAGCAAGTATCAGCAGGATGTGGCAGTGTGGGAGTCAACGTTTCTGATCCTCCATGCTGAAGTAGCCCACCACTTCTCCAAGCATTCCACTCTTCAGATCCGCCTTGACAGATTTAAGCTTGATACTGAAGACGCGTGCAGTTAGTCCTCCCGATGTCGTATGTACTCCCGATACATGTTTCCTTCATTGTAAAAACTTCCAAATCAACAGTTAAAAGGATTTTGAGCCGAGAGCTGGTACGGCCTTGGCAAGATCGATGGAAACAGCGATCTGTTAGCGTATTCACCGCCCAAATAGTTATATGGAATTCTCTCATGTGGAGATTAAACTAATCGTGTTCACAATCGCTATGTCGTATGTACTCCCGATACATGTTTCCTTCAGTTGAAATGGGTTAGAATTCTCTCAAGCAGGGATTCAACCTGTGTCCTTATAAAAGGTCTTTGTCTGAGGTCACCAAGTTCGATCGATGCAGCCGTGCACCGATCGGTGCAGCCGTTTGTGCGGCACCCGGGAAAGCAACATCGTCAAAATGAGAACAATGAACGTCATGCGAACGCGAATGTTATGCGGGAGTCCAAACCTGAGAATGCTGGAGACTAAAGCTGAATTTGGGAAAACTAAATAGCCTATTTTACTCGTGGAGATCCCAGGATTATCCACCAAAAATATCTTTGCAATCGGTTCAGCAGTTTTTACGGTACCTTCGAACAGACAGACAGACAGACAGACGGACGGGCGGACATTTGGTGAATTATAGTAAGATTTTTATGAAGACGATACTACTGTGTTAAGAAACCGGAGATAATTTGTCTGAAGCGGTCTGAAGGTGAGGCATGAAAGCATGGAGCCGAAGACCTATACGTACTGTGTCGTTGGAAGTCCTGTAAGGCCTATGTTTTCGATATTTGATGATCATTTTAACAATCGGTTTGTTTGTGTTTCACACTGAATGACAAAGGAAAGGTCGAGCATGGCAATTGTGATGTATGACAGGTTCGACGATATATTCGGCGTGAATGGCATATAAAACAAAATGGCGGTGTGTGGAGTCAGCCGTCGTACGCCGTAATGACATCACATCACCCCTGTAATGTGACCAGATTCTCAGCTCTGATGTATGTTTGTGAGGGAAATACATACATACATATACACATACGTACAGACAGACATACACTGTTCTAGAACGGCTTTGCCCTATGGGTTACGCCATAAAAAAACTTATAAAATACATATATATATATATATATATATACATATATATATATATATATATATATTTATATATATATATATATATATATAATTATATATATATATATATATATATATATATATATATATATATATATATATATATATATATATATATATATATATATATATATATATATATATATATATATATATATATACGGCCCGGGGTTCGTGTCTATTATGAGGGGGTTAGCCTGCATTCCCTCCCAAACTTACCGGACCTGAGGCTGCCGCACACAAATAACTTCATACTTCGGCAGGTTGCGAACCAGCAACTACGAACACCAATTGGTCTGTTGCACGACAGCAAGGTCCAATCGTCTGACACCGCTAACCTGTACCACATGACGGTTTCAATCGGTGAACATACTCTCCGGCGGTGTACCGCTTTTGTTCCTGGATGAAATTTAGATGGCCAAGCAATCGTTGGTACCCGCCGGGCTGATGCTAATTTTGCTACAGCCGATCGCTACTCTGGGTATGAACAATGGCGGACAAATGAAAGAAAGGACATTCACGGACAGCTGGAAAGGAAATGTTTAACAATTCGATTTATTTACAAGTATTTACAGTGCGATTTATCGATAGGAAAGAAAAAAGAACAAGTGGCATAAACTTAGCTTAATTGATGCCTGATGACGATCACTACAAATAAACACAACAAGAGCGCCCAGTACACCAAAGTTCCTCTGGTGTTGAGTAGTGGCCCATTGTGTCACCCTGCTCCCACCAGCCCTCTCGAAGGGACTTTTACCTGGTGCATAGCCCAATAGTCTTTGGTGCATTTTAAAAGTTCCCTGTCCACAAAATGTTGTTGCTGGCATCCACCCTTGAGGCCTTTAGCCTGTCTTCTGTCCTTCAAGACTTTGAATCAATATCTGTGGATGCAATCTTTGTGCATCTGCCTGGCTTCCCTTTATGAGTGGAGGGCCTGTCTTTCCCTCCCCAATGCATGTCATACTAACCCATATAAGAGGAAGGGACTAAGATAATGTTCTACAATGAAATAACTATTCTAAGGGACCTGTATGGTGGTTGTCATTACTTCTTAAAGGTTTCCCAATACTGCAACAATATATATATATATATATATATATATATATATATATATATATTGTTGCGGTTTTTAGAACCCTCCACTTTGTAAATATTTGAAATAATCCCTTATAAATAATCCCCTGTAAATATTCCCATTTTTGTGTAAAGGTCAAAGGTCGCACCCTAGTTAGGCCACGAGCAACACGTAGAACACCATAGGATCTTCTTTAGTTATCTCATTAGTATGTGTTCTAGTTAAGGATCTGTTCCCAATAGTTTGAATCTGCGTTGCATTAATCGAATAAGATAGGCCCCATTTCGCTCATTGTGCACTCTCTCTCTCCAAATTATCACGTGGCTGGGTTTTTTTTGTTTGTTTGTTTTTTGTATACAAGATCTAGGCTCGTGAAAGAGCGAACATTAATCACACAGAAAGACAAACAGACACATAAAACAAATAACATCGGGAGCGGTAGACAAGATGGGGAGAGAGAGGGGGAAGGACACAAACACAACATTTGAGAGCAGGGACCGAGAGACATGGAGACATCGAGAGAACTGTGGGAGGGAGAGGGCTTTGGGGGGAGGCATGGGAAGGGTGGGGGTGGGAGAGGTATAAAACATATGGACACTGCCAGGACTTCCAGGAAAGAAGTTGGAATTTCAAACAAGGTGGATCTGGGGTGAATTAGTGGGGGTAGAAAAGCTCAAGGTTTTGGATGGGGGAAGATAAGAGATGGTGGTGAACAGCTGTTTTAAAGACCTGGAGGGAGGAGTGTGATTGAAGTGAGTGTGGGAGTTTGTTCCAGAGGCGGGAGAAAAGAGGAATGAAAGAGTGAAGGTGAGCAGAGAGCCGAGATTTCGGCAGTTTAACCATCAGAGGGTGGCTGGCAGATCTTGTGCGACCTGTAGGAATATTTGGGGGACAGAGCACAGAGAGAGCTGGGGGAGCAAGGCCGGAGAGGAGTCGCTAGAAGACAGAAAGACCACCTACCTGCCTGCGGTGAGTGAGTGAAAGGCCCTCAGAGATAGCTTCATCGCGGGAGATTCCAATGATTCTGAAAGCTTTGGATTCAACAGCGTGAAGCCGAGCCAGGTGTGAGGCAGGATCACCAGCCCATAGGGGAGAACAGTATTCCATTGAGCTGCGGATGAAAGCCTTGTATGTGGTGAGGAGCTCAGGTGTGCCTAGGAAGGACTTCGCACGACGGAGGATGCCCAGTCGGCGACTGGCTTTGGAGGCCAGCTTGGAAATGTGGTTTTCCCAAGAAAGATCATGGCAGATAGTGAGACCCAAAAGCTTGAGTGACAGAACTTCTTGGAGAGGATTGTTGAGAAAGTAGATGGGAGGGTTGTCCAGTCGATCTTTTCGGAGAGACATAGTAAGAGTGTGAGATTTGTCAGGATTGAAAGTCATGTTCCACTTGTTTGACCAGTCTGTGATTTTGTCCAGGTCTTCAGAGAGTGAGGAGGCTGCAGACTGCCGATCTGAGGGAAGAGGAATGGAGCGGCAGAGAGTGGAGGCATCAGCAAAGAGATAGAGAGGATTTTCCAGAGAGTCGGAGAGATCATTGATAAAGACCAGAAATAGCACAGGGCCCAGCACACTGCCTTGGGGAACTCCAGCCTGAACAGGAAGGGGAGATGAGAGAAATCCATTCAGGGCCACACGTTGACTACGACCAGAGAGGAAGTCCGCAAGCCATGCATGGAGATTTCCATGGATACCATAGGAGGAGAGTTTGGTGAGCAGAGCTGGGTGCCAGACCGTATCGAAGGCATGGATATGTCAAGGGAGACAGCTCTGATTTCCTGTTTGGCATTGAGGACCTCCATCCATTGTTGAGACAGCAGAAGCAGCATGTCCAGAGTAGAGTGACCTGGTCTGAAACCAAATTGATGATTAGAGATCAAGCTATTGGAGAAGAGGAAAGATTTCATATCCGAAGCAATGATGGATTCCATGACTTTTCTGATAATTGGGAGCAGGCTGATTGGTCTGTAGTTGCAAGGATCCGTTTTTGCACCTTTTTTGTGTAAAGCTGTAATGTTTGCTGATTTCCAGGATGCTGGCAGATGACCTTGAGCAAAAGATAGGGTGAAAAGAACAGAGAGAGTGTGAGATAGAGCGGCAGAGCAGGATTTTAGGACCCGTGGGCTAATGCCGTCTGGTCCAGTTGCAGAATCAGAGTCGAGGTTTGACAAAACTCGTCCACCTTGTCAGGAGAGAAGGACACAGAGTCCAGGAGCAGTTGGGTTCGACTGGGAAGGGTGGGAACAGAGAGAGATGGGTTTGGGACTAAGGATTTTGAGGCAAACACAGAGTTGAGGCATTCGCCTTTGTCACGTGCGATGTCAACTGTGTGGCCATTTGAGGTAAGGGAGGGGATGGAGGGGGAACAAACACCAGAAACGGATTTGACCAGACGCCACCAGGATTTGGAGGAAGGAGACAGGTTTGAGAGTTCATTCTTTAGTGAGGAGAGATAGTGCTTCCTGGCAATCCTGAGAGTAGACACACACTTGTTCCGAGCTTGGTGGAAGGAACTGAGATTGCCTTCAGTTGGATTAGCCTTCCAAGAGGCAAAGGCAAGTTCTTTCAGGGCAACTGCCTCACCACAAGATTCAGTGTACCATGGACGGGAGGAAGGGTAAGCCAACTGAAGGCGAGATGGGATAAATCTGTGCATGAGAGAGATCAGTTTGCTTTGGAAGAATTCCCAGGAAGAATTGATGTCAGAGGCAGTGGAGATGGGAGACCAATCCAGACGATTGATGGCTGCTTGAAGACCGTCCCAGTCGGCCTGAGTGAAATGCCAGACTCGTCGACGCTGAGGAGGCTCTCTGAGAATGGTCAGAGAGATGTCCACTTTGACAAGCACATGATCAGAAGAACCGATTTGAGCAGAAGAAGAGCAGCAGACATTAGCAGGGAAGTTTGTCATAACCAAGTCTAGAAGAGAAGATACTCCATTGGCTGAGATCCGGGTCGGGAAATTGACAGATTGTGTCAATCCCAGTGAGTCACAGAAGTCCTTTGCTGAGGTGCCATGACTGGTGAGAGAGGAACCCACACCCAACCAGGTGGCATGATGACAGTTGAAGTCACCACATATGAGGAAGAGAGAGTTGGGATGAATGGATAGAAGTTGGTCCATGTTGTCAGACAGTGAAATGTAGATGGAGTCATCACTGTTTGGGGGATGGTACAGAACACATATGAACAAAAGGTGGGAGCGGAGAGGAAGCCGTAGCCAGAGGTACTCCTGGGGGTGAGGAGGAGAGAGGGCAGTGCAAGGAGAGTGAGGAAGAGAGTTTTTGATAAAGATAGCCACCCCACCACTAGGCCGAGGCTCAGGTCTATCTTACCGGAGGAGGGAGTAACCAGGAAGAGATATTAAGGAATCAGAGACATCTTGAAGGAGGAAAGTCTATGTTAAGCAGATCAAGTCTGGATTGTCAGAAGCAACCTGTATGGAGAGATCAGTCAGGTTTGAGCGAAGGCCCCGGATGTTTGAGGTCCATACCGTTAATGAAGAGAGAGGGGGAGCATCGGGTACAGGACAGGGGAGGGGAGGAGTAGGGTAAGATGAAGGATGAGAGGGGGAGGTAGGGAGAGCAGTTGATAGTGTGTCAGAGATTGCAGAAGAGTTCCAAGAAAGGGAAGGATGAGGAGGATGAAAGGTTTGATGGTGAAGGGATGAGGCACAGTGAGGGGTTGTTTGAGGGGGGGCAGAGGAAAGTAGAAGGTTGGGGGGGGGGGGTGGAGGTATGAGATAGAAGGGAGACGAAGTGGGGAGGAGGCAGCTTTGAGGAGGAGGGGGGAGGAGGGAGAATTGAAGAGGAATGGTATGGGGGTAGATTTGAATGGGAGGGGTTGGGGGGGAGTTTTGAAGGGGAGGAGTGAGGGGGGAGTTTAGGAGGGGAGGGGCAAGGGGGGAGTTTAGGAGGGAAGGGGCAAGGGGGAAGTTTACAAGTGGAGGGGCAAGGGGGGAGTTTAGGAGTGTAGGGGCGAGGGGGGGGATTTGGAGGGGAGGGGCAAGGGGGGAGTTTAGGAGGGGAAGGGCAAGGGGGGAGTTCAGGAGTGGAGGGGCAAGGGGGAGATTTGGAGGGGAGTGGCAAGGGGGAGTTTAGGAGGGGAAGGGCAAGGGGCGAGTTCAGGAGTGGAGGGGCAAGGGGGGAGTTTAAGAGTGGAGGGGCAAGGGGGGAGTTTAGGAGTGTAGGTGCAAGGGGGGGGGGGGGGATTTGGATGGGAGGGGCAAGAGGGGAGTTTAGAAAGTGGATGATTAATGAAAGACGAACATTGAAAACAAATTGGGTTTGTTGTGATTTTCAAGTTAGCAATCCGATTCAGAACGATGGAGGAGGGATGGAATGAATGTGAATTTAGACCATGTAGTGAGGGAGACGTATAAGATATTGAATTTCTTTTTTTTGAAGTGGAATGAGTTGGAGAGGAAATTGAGAAAAGCCTTTTAAATAGGAAGAAAAACAGCGTGTTGTAAAATACCACTGAGTAAAACACTGAAGGGGAAAGGTTAAACATATTTAAATAATATTTAAACAGAACCGTGAACAATCTTATATGCACAAAATACCAACGGGGGGAGAGCCGAGAGGGACCACCACGAGTCACGTGAACAGGGCAAACGGTGGATGGCAAGGAGATAATGGGGGCGGGGCGAACAGCACACCTGGACAGAAAATACAGGATGAGACAACAGTACACGTGGAGAAAGGAAAATAAATGTTTTTGGTTGTTTTTTTTTGGGGGGGGGGGGTGGAGGGGGTGGGGATTTAGAACGTTAGACAGAGTATTATGTTCGGGGTAGAAGGGAAAAAACTAAGAGCCAAGCAAAACATGCTTAAGTTAACAAACACCGACGGGGGTACAACTACAAGGCCGCACACGAGGAGCAGAACACGATTAATTAATTACGAGTTACAGGAAATTCAAACCAAAACTAACTATAATCAAACAATAACGCATGGACGATAAAATAACGAGTTGAAATTTGACAATCTATCTGGGGAAATGGGGGAGAAACACGTGGTCGAAGAACGAACGAACGAATAAGAATGAATAAACGAATGAGAACAGAGAAGGAAATGTTTTTTTATGTTGTTTTTTTTTGAGTTGAGATATACATAAGGAAGTAGGCTATGGGGTGAAAAGACTGGGAAAACAGAGAACGAAAGTTATTGGATCACAAACGACGGACCGCTGACAGAAAAACAAAGCCTCAAGGTTGTACAGTGTACACTGTACAAGGCTTCAAGACACGACACGAATTAACACGATTTTCAATGCAGGTATGAAAGATTTGCACCGAAAATCTTCGTCGGGAGACAATATATACACCATAAAATAAATACAGTTATAACGAAAATACAAATGGGAACAATTACTTAACTTCGATTTCGATGAGAAGCGTGGAGACCTGAGAATAAACGAACCCTCGCCAGCAAGACCGGAAACCCCTTCTCCAAGGGTTAGCAGCGTTCACTGCATTGAGCAGTCATCGCTGCCTTAGCGCTCGCTCCAAACGCCATCACGCACGCGGTCAAGGTTGGAGAAGAAGGGGGCGGAGCGCCAAGAATGAGGTGTGGCCACGTCAACTCACCACCAGGGCATGGCCGGTAAGCCCCCACCAGCCAACCAGGGCTGATGTAATCTGACCGACGGGCGTGGCCTGGCGGAGCGCGGAGTGATTTCACAGCGCGTTATATAAGCGCAAGCGCGAGGACTGCTTTGAGATCTGCGCAGGGGACCATCGCTTGTAAAGAACGGCACCACAGACTCCTTGCTTATTGTAAAAGGACTGCGCGGAGGTCGGGCGAGCGAGCACATTGCATTGTTAACGGACTATTGCGACGTATCTACATCAAGACTCGGAGCATGGTCTACAGTCGATATTTGCTCGCTTCTCGGCGACAAGACCCATCGGAGACCATCGACCACTTTGTTCAGGAACTTCGCTGATTAGCGAAGGACTGTATGACAGAAACACGGACACACAAATATGTATGTGACGATTTGATGAGAGATTCATTTGTTTTTGGCCTTCACTCACCTATTATACGACAGAGATTGCTTGAAGAAACAGATCTGACGCTGGAAAAAGCTCATAAATTATCGCTCGTGTACCAAGAAGCACAGGCACAAGCGGAAGCGTACGAACGACCGTACGTCACTGCGGGTTTAACCGGCACGACATGACCGGAGAGAGCTACTATCGTGGAGCAAACGGATGCTGCACCTCCGCCGGAATCGGAGACAACGGACACTCTCGAGGATCTTGACCCGAGTGTGACAGCCGCCGCCGCTGCCGCTCCATCAGCCGGAAGTAACGCTTAGTGCTTTTTCTGTGGGAACCGGAATCATTCCAGGTCAGTTTGTCTGGCTAGAGAAGCGACGTGTCATTCGTGTTCTCGGAAAGGACATTTTACAAAGGTTTGTCACTCGTCATGGGGCCGGCGAACTTGCTCGACTTTGTCTGTGATTCTCTCTCCGCCCAAGAGACGATCGGCGCCGCGCGCAGCCTTGAGTGGGATCACCCCCCAGCGTGGGCCCCACACAGCTCATGCGACCTTGACTATGATAAACTCGCCGATGAGACAATCGACACCTCGCTCGGCTCAAACGCCCTTGACTGAGATCATCTCCCCACGCAAGTTTCGCTCGGCTCGAACGCCCTTGACATGGATCCTTTCATCGCCTGGGGCACGTTCGGCTTCACAATCGATGCTAGCTGGCGTCGGGTCCACGCGCGTGGCTCGAGCGCCCCCTCTGGATGACTGGACGACTACCGGGCCACCTGGACTGTCCAACACTGTTATTCCAATTATGATTGAGGGGCAGAACGCGAACGCCTTAATCGACACGGGTTCTACTGATAACTATGTCGATTTACGACTTGTTCAGAAGCATAGCTGGCCGATTCTCGGGGCAACACGCCGAATTTTTATGGCTTCCCAAGGGCTATGGCTATGCACTCGAGGGGAATGCCGGCTGAAGCTTGTGATTAATGGCCGAATGTTTCCGGATGTGCACTTAATGGTCTTACCAGCGTTATGTGCAGAAGTGTTGCTAGGACACAATTTTCTCTGTCGGCATGGTCGTTTGGAAATGGAATTTGGGGGTAATGATACTCTTGCTGTGTGTGTTCTCGCAGGGATGGAAATTTTACCACTGTCGCCGTTTCCCAATGTGACTCCTGACTGTACACCGGTTGCCGTTAAATTGCGACTCTATTCACGGGCTGACACGCAATTCATTGCTGAGGAGACTGCACGGCTATTAAAGGAGGGCATAATCGAACCTAGCCGATCACCATGGAGAGCCCAAGTTTTGGTGGTTCGAACCGATACTCACCGCAAACGCATGGTAATCGACTATTCACAGACGATTAATCGGTTTACGCAATTGGACGCCTACCCACTCCCGGGATTGGATTCCCTGGTTCGACAGGTGGCACAGTACTCGGTATATAGTACTTTAGATCTCTGCAGTGCATATCATCAGATTCCAATCTCTGAGGCAGATCGCATCTACACCAGGTTTGAATCCGGACAGAGGTTGTACCAGTTCACCCGTCTGCCTTTTGGGGTCACAAATGGGGTTCCTGCTTCCAAAGGGCCATGGATGACATCATTTCTAAGGAGAGCTTAACCGATGTCTTTGTTTACTTGGATAATCTCACGGTTTGTGGGTACAATCAAGCTCCTCATGATGCTAATCTGAAGTGCTTCCTCGAGGTTGCACACAAGTACTGCATGACTATGAACGAGGCTAAATGTCGCTATTCCACTCGAACGATAGATCTCCTGGGGTACACCGTGACCCACGGCATGATCACCCCAGACAAGGAGCGACTGTGACCCTTGCTCGACATGGCCCCGCCACGTGATCGTGCTTCTTTGAACCGTGCTTTTGGGCTTTTTGCTCATTATTCAAAGTGGGTTCAAAATTTTTCTGAGAAGCTTCGTCCACTTGTGGATTGCAAAGAGTTCCCCATGAGTCACGCCGCAAAGGCCGCTTTCCATGGCCTGAAGTCAGACATAGCTGGCACCGCTGTGTCGTCTATTGATGAAAACAAGTCCTTTGTTTTGGAATGCGATGCGTCGGACCATGCGATAGCTGCCACACTCTCTCAAGGGGGGCGACCTGTGGCCTTCTTTTCAAGGACTCTCTCCTCTGCGGAAAAACGACACTCATCTGTTGAAAAGGAGGTGTACGCCATCGTTGAGTCCATCAGGCGCTGGTGGCCATATTTGCTTGGCAAATGTTTTGAGATCATTACTGATCAACAAAGTGTCGCTTTTATGTATGACACGCACCATGCCCAGTGCATTAAGAATGAGAAAATCACTCGCTGGAGAATTGAGTTAGCCGATTTTTGCTACACTATCAGGTATCGCCAAGGGCGGGATAATCTCGCAGTGGATGCATTATCACGGCCAGCGGTGTGTGCAAGTCTCACCTCCTTTGAGGTGCCTCCTTTGAGGTGCCACCTCCTTTGAGGTCACCTGCGCGTTCTTCATGACACATTGTGTAATCCCGGTGTGACGCGTTTAGCTCATTATGTGCACAGTCGCAATTTGCCCAACTTCTTTGAGGACATTTGTCAGCTATGTTGCACTAGTTCCATTTGTGATGAACTCAAACCTCGCTTCTACAACCCACGGATGGGTACGCTGGTCCAGGCCACCCGGCCATGGGAGAGATTGGCAATGGACTTCAAAGGACCCCTGCCGACTTTGTGTCTACCGCCTTGTCCGGGAATACCGGCTTCGGGTAGTTCTCCTTATCTTCTCATGATAGTTCATTAGTTCTCCAGATTCCATTTTGCTTTCCCGTGCGGCAATATGTCTGCTGCAACGGTTATCCGGTGTCTGCAGTACTTGTTTTCTATGTTTGGGAATCCGGCCTATGTGCATACCGATCGAGGAGTGGTGTTCTTGTCCCAGGATGTGAGAACCTTCTTGCTCCAGCGTAATATTGCTTCTAGCTATACTACTCCATATAGGCCACAGGCGAACGGACAGGTGGAATGGTTTAATGGCATTATATGGAAAGCCATTACTTTGAGCCTTAAGTCCCGTGGACTAGGAATGGACCGATGGACCTGAGTGGTACCCGGGGCGCTAAGCTCGATCAGGACATTATTGTGCACCGCTACTAATCAAACTCCCCACGACCGTTTGTTTCATTTTTCGCGACGTTCTGGCGGTATCCGTCCTCTGCCGGGCTGGCTTGCTGAGCTCGGACCGGCTTTCCACAAACGCGTGGTTCGCTCAAGTAAATATGACCCGCTCGTTGACAAGGTTCGTATCCTCCAAGCCAACCCTGAACACGCTCGAGTGCTGCTGCCAAATGGACGTTAGTCTACAGTCTCGGTGCGCCATCTTGCCCCATGCGGGGATGCTGTTGGGCCGGACTTCGGCCCGGTTAATCCGACGATGGGGAATCCACTGTCAACCCCACCACCACACGCGCCTGATCCGGACGGCTTTGTGGAGCCACCGCCATCACCCGAGTTAGGCAGTTATTCCGACGCGGGGGATTTCAGCCTCATGGTGGAAGCTCCTGACGCATATCGGACGCGTGCCGGAAGAGAAATTCGCCGCCCAGATCGCTATGGCTGGGACTGACATGGACTGCTGCTAATTGATGTTTCTATGCTGCTATGGCTTGCTGGCTTGGTCTCCACCACTAGGGGTAGTGTAGTTTTAACGCCAGGGAGAATGTAATGAAATTGTGCCTAAGTTTGAACCCAGGTGTTATGCGGTTTCTGTCCACTGCGCGGCAGTTATAAGAACTCAGACAGTGCTACGATCATTCCTGTGACATTTATCGTGTGTACTGTTGTGCATACTTAGATGGTGCGTATTATTCCTTTGTTCCAGGTTTGCTTGTGCTAGTTGCAAATCCATTACGGATCCCTATGAATGCTGAATATTGATATGTTGCTTGTTGGTTTTCTTACAGGTATTGCTAGAGATCGATTCAGAATTAAACTCACAATCTGAGACAATGTTGTAACACTGGGTTTTACAACAAGCATATCATCAACATCTGGAATTGGATATGAGGATTGGATGCTGTAGACTAAATAATGTCCAAATCTGTAGTGAAATCTGTCAAAATTTACCTTAACTTTCGATTTTATAACGAAGTGTATATATGCATTTATTTAAGCGAGGCTCGGTTCTCGTTCTGGTGTTAGTTTTTTATTTATTTATCTTTGTCAGGTAAAACGCAACAAGATTGGTGCAGGTGATACTTATACGGCGGTATATATATATAGTCGGGGTGTGAGAAAAAGATCGCATAAACTGTGTCGATCGTCGAAATGGACATGTTGATGGATGGATGGTTAAGGGTTGGTTGATGTAATGGTTGACGAAATAGATGGTTGCCTCCGCGGCGTCGTTGGTTCGGTTAAGTTTTTTTTTAAATTTAACTTCGTCAGGTAAAATGCATCTCGCTTTTCAAGATCGGTGCCATGATATATACAGTCACGTGAAAAAGTAAGTACACCCCATATAAAGTTTTGACTTTTTCAACATATTTCAACATACAGCTATTTGATCTTCATTTTAACAATATTGATAGATAAAGGTGATATAATATAACAAATATCATGAAACATTTACATTTTGTAGTCCATTGTATAATTTAAATAAACATTAATGCAAATTTTCCCATGTGGAAAAAGTAAGTACACCCTTGGCTCTAATAGGTGGTGTTGCCCCCTTTGGCAGAGACAACCTCAAGTAGGCGTTTCTTATAACTGTATACCAGTCTGTGACATCGACTGGGAGAAATTTTTGCCCACTCCTCCATGCAGAATTCTTTCAGCTGTGCGATATTTGAGGGGTTTCTTGCATGCACAGCTCATTTCAAACCCCCCCACAACATCTCGATGGGATTTAGATCAAGGGCTTTGACTTGGCCATTCCAGAACCCTCCATTTCTTTCTTTTCAGCAATTTCTTGGTGGATTTACTGGTATATTTAGGGTCATTGTCATGTTGCAAGGTCCATCTTCGGTTGAGCTTCAACTTTCCGACAGATGGCCTCACATTATCCTCAAGCACCATCTGGTACAATGAGGAATTCATAGTGGATTCTATGATGGTGAGATGCACAGGCCCTGATGCAGCAAAGCTGCCCTAAACCATAATATTTCCACCACCATGCTTTACAGTTGGTATCAGGTTCTTGTGGTCAAATGCTGTCTTTGGTTTTCGCCAAACATGTCTTCTGGTACTGTAGCCAAATAGCTCTACATTTGACTCATCTGTCCAGAGCACATTGTTCCAGAAGTGCTGGTCTTTGCCTAGGTGTTCATTGGAAAACTTTAGTCTTGCCCTGATGTTCTTTCTGGACAGCAAAGGTTTCCTCCTGGCGCACCTCCCATGTAGATCAAATTTGTGCAGCCTCTTTCTAATGGTAGACTCGTATAATTTGACATCAACAGTGGCAAGAGCTACCTGAAGGTCCCGTGATGACATTCTGGGGTTCTTAGACTTCTTTCAGCATCTTGCGGTCTGCTCTCGGGCTGAACTTGCTGGGGCGGCCTGGCCTGAACAAGTTGGCAGTTGTTTGGAATCTTCTCCACTTGTAGATGATCTTCCGGACAGTCGAATGATTGATTTCAAATTGTATGGAGATCTTTTTAAATCCCTTCCCAGACTCGTAGGCATCTATAACCTTCTTTCTGAAGGCCTCAGAGAGATATTTTGATCTATGCATGGTGATGCCGCACACTTCAACAACAAAGAGCAAACCAAACGAAATGTCTGAGGTTTAAATAAGACAGGTTCCTCCAAGATCCTCTCTAACGATGTTCTAATCATTTGCACCTGAGCTGGTGCACCTGATTCTCATTTTAGGTATTAGAAATTTTGCATTTATGTTTATTTGAATTATAGAATGGACTACAAAATGTAAATGTTTCATGATATTTGTTTCATTATATTGTAGGAGCTATGCTCCAACGTAAATCGGAAGAATGGACGCGACAAAAAGCTGGAATTCGTCCGAGTTTCTTTATTGCGTCAAATCAAATCGGGTACTCTGAAAAGCCCGTTTATCGGGCAGCAATATATATACACATTATCCAGGAGCGTTTGCCCGGGAAAGGCGAGAGGGGGCGTGCCCGGGCGTCCTGGACGTGGCCTGGCAAGTCGAGAGCGGGCATGCCCAGGCGTCCTGGACGAGCCCGGCATGGTGATTGCTCCGCGTCCTCGGTAGGTGCAAGGCGATTGTGTATACCCAGCGGTAGCCGCTACACACGTCCCCCCAGAATCGACTTGCACCGGCAGGGTCAATTTAAGGGGGGTCCTGATGACCCGGCCGAAGCGACCCCTGGTGGGTCGTGGGGGGGGTCCGGTGTGGTGGTGGGCGGTCGAGTGGGGGGCACCGTGGACGGGGGGCGGCCTCGCCGTGGCGGAAGGGCCAACCATGGCGGTTGGTCGATGTCTACGTGCGCCGGCTTGAGGCGGTCCACCGCAATCTGGTCCGACCTGCCGCCGATGTCGATGACGAACGACTTGTCATCCCGTCGTACGGCGGCCGGAGTGGCCCCCGATGTGCGTCATGACGCACAAAAACGTACTCCACTGTGCGAAGCGCTGGGGGGACGTAGGACTGGGGGTCACCGTGGTGGGACGTTGGCACGGGGGCAAACCGTCGGGCAGTCTCCTGGAGGTCCGAGCGCTGGTGAGCTGCGGACCAGGGACTGGTAGCGTCGGGCACTAATTCGCCCGGGACGCGTAGCGCCTGGCCGTAGACAAGCTCGGCAGTGGATGCCCGGAGGTCCTCCTTTGGGGCCGTGCGGAGGCCCAAAGGACCCACGGCAGCCGGTCGGCCCAACTGCCGTCCTGAAGGCCGGCCATGAGCGCGGCCTTCATGGAGCGGTGGAATCGCTCGCACAACCCCTTTGGCTTGGGGGTGGTAGGCCGTAGTATGGTGGAGCTTGAGCCCCAGGTTGCAGGCGACCGTGCCCCACAGCTCGGAGGTGAACTGCGGTCCGCGGTCCGACGAGATGTCCGCCGGTGCGCCGAAGTCGGGCGACCCAGGTGGCGATGAAAGCGTGCGCCACGTCGGCGGTGGTGGTGGAGACGAGGGGAACGGCCTACGGCCACCTGGTGGTCCTGTCCACCATGGTGAGCAGGTGTGTGAAACACGGTGATGGGGGGAGGGGGCCAGCGGGGCCTGGGTGTGTCGGTGGACGTTGGCTTGTTGGCAGGCTGTGCAGGTGCTGGTCCAATCGCGGACGTCCCGTCAAAGGCCGTGCCAGACAAATCGCGCCGAACCCAGCTTCTGGGAAGCTTTCCGGCCCGGGTGGGAAAGGCCGTGGAGGGAGGCGAAGATGCGGCGTTGCCAGGTAATGGGCACGATGGGGCGAGGCTGGCCTTGGGAGACGTCGCAGAGCAGGACAGTGTCCGCAAAGGGGATGTCGGCCAGGCGGAGGCCCGTGTCCGCCGCCCGAAGGGCTTGCACCGTGGTGTCGGTGGTTTGGTCCGCCGCCATAAGCGCGAAGTCCACGCCGAGGTGGACCGCGTTCGCGCTGGCCCGAGAAAGACAGTCGGCCACGGCGTTGTCTTTGCCGGCGACGTGCCGGATGTCCGTGGTAAACTCCGACACGGCGGAGAGGTGGCACTGTTGGCGGGCTGACCACAGCTCCGTGACCTTGGCCATTGCGTAAACCAACGGTTTGTGGTCGACGAACGCCGTGAAGGGTCGGCCCTCCAGGAGGTGGCGGAAATGGCGAACGGCCAGGTGTAGACCGAGGAGCTCACGGTCAAACGGCTTAACGGCTGACTCCGCACGTGAAAAAGCTGAATGCCTCAACTCTGTGTTTGCCTCTAAATCTTGTGTCCCAAACCCATCCCTCTCTGTACCCACCGTACCCAGTCGTACCCAGCTGCTCCTGGACTCTGTGTCCTTTCCTCCTGACAAGGTGGAAAAGTTTCTGTCAACCCTCGACTCTGATTTTGCAACTGGTCCTGACGGCATCAGCCCACGGGTCCTAAAATCATGTTCTTCTGCTCTTTCACTCCCTCTTTCTGTTCTCTTCACCCTCTCTTTTGCTCAAGGTCATCTGCCATCTGCTTGGAAATCAGCCAACATCACCGCTTTGCACAAAAAAGGTGCAAAAACAGATCCCAGCAACTCCAGACCAATCAGCCTTCTCCCAATTATCAGCAAAGTCATGGAATCCATCATTGCTTCAGATATTAAATCTTTCCGCTTCTCCAATGGCTTGATCTCTGATCATCAATTTGGTTTCAGACCTGGTCACTCTACTCTGGACATGCTGCTTCTGCTTTCTCAACAATGGATGGAGGTCCTCAACGCCAAACAGGAAATTAGAGCTGTCTCCCTTGACATTTCACGTGCCTTCGATACGGTCTGGCACCCTGCTCTGCTCTCCAAACTCTCCTCCTTTGGTATCCATGGAAATCTCCACGCATGGCTGGCGGACTTCCTCTCTGGTCGTAGTCAACGTGTGGCCCTGAATGGGTTTCTCTCATCTCCTCTTCCTGTTCAGGCTGGAGTTCCCCAAGGTAGTGTTCTGGGCCCTGTGCTTTTTCTGGTCTTCATCAATGATCTCTCTGACTCTCTTGAAAATCCTCTCTATCTCTTTGCTGACGACTCTACTCTCTGTCGCTCCATTCCTCATCCCTCAGATCGGCAGTCTGCAGCCTCCTCACTCTTTGCAGACCTGGACAAAATCACAGACTGGTCAAACAAGTGGAACATGTCTTTCAATCCTGACAAATCTCACACTCTTACAATGTCTCTCCGAAAGGACCGACTGGACAACCCTCCCATCTACTTTCTCAACAATCCTCTCCAAGAAGTTCTGTCGCTCAAGCTTTTGGGTCTCACTATCTGCCATGATCTTTCTTGGGAAAACCACATTTCCAAGCTGGCCTCCAAAGCCAGTCGCCGACTGGGCATCCTCCGTCGTGCGAAGTCCTTCCTTGGCACACCTGAGCTCCTCACCACATACAAGGCTTTCATCCGCAGCTCAATGGAATACTGTTCCCCCCTCTGGGCTGGTGCTCCTGCCTCACACCTTGCTCGACTTCACGCTGTTGAGGCCAAAGCTTTCAGAATCATTGGAATCTCCTGCGATGTAGTCAACGCCGAGGGCCTTTCACTCACTCACCGCAGGCAGGTTGGTGGTCTTTCTGTCTTCTACCGACTCCTCTCCGGCCTTTCTCCCAGCTCTCTCTGTGCTCTGTCCCCCCAATATTCCTTCAGGTCGCACAAGATCTGCCTGCAACCCTCTTATGGTTAAACTGCCAAAGTCTAGGCTCTCTGCTCACCTTCACTCTTTCATTCCCCTTTTCTCCCGCCTCTGGAACAAACTCCCCCACTCCCTTCAATCCCACTCCTCCCTCCAGGTCTTTAAAACAGCTGTTCACCACCATCTCTTATCGTCCCCCATCGAAAACCTTGATCTTTTCTACCCCCGGTAATTCACCCCAGAGTCCTTCCAGTGTTCATATGTTTTAATCCTCTCCCACCTCCCCCCAAGTCCTCCCGATGTCCCTGCTCTCAAATGTTGTGTTTGTGTCCTTCCCCCTCTTCCCCCTCTCTTTTGTGTCCTTCCCCCTCTCTCCCCATCTTGTCTGCCGCTCCCCTTGTTTTTTGTGTTTTGTGTGTCGGTTTGTCTTTTTGTGTGATTAATGTTAGCTCTTTCACGAGCCTCGATCTTGTATACAAAAAAAAAAAAAAAAAAAAAAAAAAAAAACGTGCTATATTTGAGCTCGTTCGGCCGGAGTTGCCGGCTGAAAAATGCGAGTGGCTGCCAAACCCCGTTCACCCATTGCTCATGTACGGCGCCCACCGCGTAGTCGGAGGCATCCGTGGTGAGGGCGATGGGAGCGTTGAGCACCGGGTGAGCGAGCAGTGTTGCGTCGGCGAGGGCCCGCTTTGAGCTTTTAAAGGCCGCGTCCATTGCTGCGGACCAGACGACGTCGTGCTTGGCCGGCTTGCCCCGGAGGGCTTCGTAGAGGGGCCGCATGAGTTGAGCAGCACAGGGCACGAAGCGGTGATAGAAATTCACCATTCCCAGGAATTCCTGCAGGGCCTTTATGGAGCGGGGACGCGGAAACGTGGTGATGGCCTCGACCTTGGTTGGCAGCGGCACGGCCCCGTTCTTGGTGATGTGGTGGCCCAAAAAATCAACGGCCGTCGTGCCGAAGTGGCATTTGGCCGGGTTGACGATGAGGCCGTGCTCGCTGAGGCGCCCGAACAGTGTTCGGAGGTGGAGGAGGTGCTCGGCCCGGGACGTGCTGGTGAAGAGGATGTCGTCCAGGTAAACGAAGAGGAACGGCAGGTCGCGCAGCACGCCGTCCATCAAGTGCTGGAACGCCTGAGCCGTGTTCTTGAGGCCAAACGGCATTCGCAGGAATTCGAATAAGCCGAACGGCGTGATGACGGCCGTTTTTGGGACGTCGGCCGCCCTGACAGGTACCTTGTGATATCCCCGTATTAAATCGATCTTTGAAAAAATGACCCGTCCTGCCAAACGGGCGGAGAAGTCTTGGATGTGCGGGATCGGATACCTGTCGGGGGTGGTAGCGTCGTTAAGGCAGCGGTAGTCACCACATGGGCGCCAGCCGCCCCCTGGTTTTGGGACGATGTGTAGTGGCGAAGCCCACGCGCTATCGGAGCGCCGCACGATGCCGAGGTGTTCCAAAGCGTCGAACTCGGCTTTGGCCACGGCGAGCTTGGCTGGGTCGAGGCGGCGGGCTCTGGCGTAGACCGGCGGGCCCGTGGTTGGTATGTGGTGCTCGATCCCATGTCGTACTGCGACGGCCGAAAACGTCGGCCGCATGAGGGCCGGGAACTCCGTGAGCAGGCGAGCAAACTCATTCGCCGCTGGGAGGGCGCATGCCAGCTCGGTCGGAGCATAGCTGCTCAATGTGCATGCCAGGGAGCTGAAGGTCTCGGCGTTGATAAGGCGACGCCGTTGGACGTCCACCAGCAGTCCGTGTGCGCAGAGGAAGTCGGCGCCTAGCAGAGCCATGGGCACGCTTGCGGTTACAAAAGTCCAATTAAAGCGTTGGCCGCCGAAGCAGAGGGTGATGTTGCGTGGGCCGAAGGTGTGGATGGCCGATCCGTTGGCCGCAACCAAGGAGGGGCCGCAAACCGCGGACTGCCTGTCCTGATCGGAGGCGGGTATGACGCTCAGTTGGGTGCCGGTGTCACACAGGAAGCGCCGTCCGGACGCTTTGTCCGTAATGTAAAGGAAGTTGCCCGTGTGGCCGGCGCTCATGGCTGGTAATGAACGCCGGCCCGGCCGTTTCCCGGCTTGCCGAAGGTCGGCATGTCCGGGCCTTCTGTCCGAATCTGGCATGATAATAACACCATGCCTGGTCAGGTGGAGGCCCCGGTCGTCGTGCTGGAGGTGGTCGGCGTGGCGTAGCGGCCGCCAATTGCGTCGGCAGTTCGGTCGTCGACCGTGCCGGGTGCTCGGGCGCCATGGGCGTTGCTTCGGATGGCGGTGGGCTCCAGGTCGCTGCTCCAATGCGTTGGCCTGCCGCGGAGATCTTGTCGGCTTGCCTGGCGAGGGCGCGGGGATCCGTGATCGTCGTGCTTGCCAGGGTGAGGCGTACCGGGCTAGCCAGCTGACGGAGGAACAGCTCCCGGAACAGGAATGCCGGAGAGTGCTCGCCGAGCAGCGAAAGCATGTAGTCCATTAGCTCGGATGGGCGCGTGTCGCCGAGCTCGGGCAGGTCGAGCAGGCGCCGTGCGCGTTCCGCTGATGAGGGCGAAAGCGTCGAGGAGGAGCTTTTTAATCGCGTCGTATTTGTCAGCGGCTGGCGGGCTCTCGAGGAGGCTCAGGGCGCGGGCCGCGGTGGCTGAGCCGAGTGCTGCTACCACATGGTGGAAGCGGGTGTCGTCGGCTGTGATGCCTCGCAGGGCGAACAAGGAGTCCGCCTGGGCGAACCAAACCGCCGCGTGAGCCTCCCCGAAGGTAGGCAGTTTGAGGACAACTGCCGTGTCCATGTCGGGTCACCAATGTAGGAGCTATGCTCCAACGTAAATCGGAAGAATGGACGCGACAAAAAGCTGGAATTCGTCCGAGTTTCTTTATTGTGTCAAATCAACTCGGGTACTCTGAAAAGCCCGTTTATCGGGCAGCAATATATATACACATTATCCCGGAGCGTTTGCCCGGGAAAGGCGAGAGGGGGCATGCCCGGGTGTGCCCGGACACGCCCGGGCATCCCGGACGAGGCCTGGCAAGTCGAGAGCGGGCATGCCCGGGCGTCCTCGATGAGCCCGGCATGGTGATCGCTCCGCGTCCTCGGTAGGTGCAAGGCGATTGTGTATACCCAGCGGTAGCCGCTACACAATCACCTTTATCTATCAATATTGTTGAAATGAAGATCAAATAGCTGTATGTTGAAATATGTTGAAAAAGTCAAAACTTCACATGGGGTGTACTTACTTTTTCACGTGACTGTATATGCATCTCGCTATACCATATACGAGATCGGTGCCGGTGTCTGTGTTACTGTGTGTGTGTGTGTGTGTGTGGTGTGTGTGTGTTACTGAAACTGAACGAAACTGTCAGCTGAAGAAGCAAAATAATGTCATTGTCATACAAGAATGGTTTATTAAATTGCAGAAGCATGGCCTGGTACTTCGTAAACAGTTTGTGAGTGTAACTTCCATGGGATAGGGTGTCACTCCACTGCATCAGAGTCCACTGTACCTGCAATCTATTTTTAAAATTCGCTCTAGAGTCGAAATGATGAACCCAGATTGTGTATATCATATTCCCGACGGAAGCGATTCATTGTTACCCGGCAACACCGGGTACTTTTGCTAGTGTGTGTATGTATATATACATATATATATATATATATGTATATATATATATATATATATATATATATATATATATATATATATATATATATATTCAGTGCCTGCAGAAAGTATTCACACCCCTTGACTTTTTTCACATTTTGTTGTGTTGCAGCCTAAATTTAAAATGAATTAAATTGAGATTTTTTTGTCACTGATCTACACATAATACCCCATATTGTCAGAGTGCAATTTTTTTATGGTGTATCCCAAAGGGCAAAGCTGTCTAGAACAGTGTTTGTCCGTCTGTATGTCCCCTCAAACGTATACCAATCAGAGCTGAGGATCTGGTCACATGACAAGGTAATGTGATTACGTCTGATGTCATTAGGGTGGTACGGCGGCTGACTCTCCACACTCCGGCATTTTGATTCCAATTTCGTTCAGGCCGAACATATCATCGAACCTGTCATATATCACAATCGCCATGCTCTACCTTTACATATTTCATTCAGTGTGAAACACAAACAACCCGATAGTTAAAATGACCATCAAATATCGAAAGAATCGGAGTTACGTCTTTTCCAACAAAACGGTACGTATAGGCCTTAGGCTTCATGCCTCATCTTCAGGCCGTTTCGGAGAAATTAAGCCAAGGTTTCTTAATACAGTCGAGTATCGTTTCAGTGGTATCGTTTTCGCAATAGTCATAATAATAATATAATAAAATGACCTGGTCTGAATCCAAATTGATGATCGGAGATCAAGCCATTGGAGAAGAGGATGGATTTGATATCCAAAGCAATGATGGATTCCATGACTTTGCTGATAATTGGAAGCAGGCTGATTGGTCTGTAGTTGCAAGGATCTGTTTTTGCACCTTTTTTGAGTAAAGTGGTAATGTTTGCCGATTTCCAAGATGCTGGAAGATGACCTTGAGCAAAAGAGAGGGTGAAAAGAACAGAGAGAGGGTGCGATAGAGCGGGAGAGCGGGATTTTAGGACCCGTGGGCTGATGCCGTCTGGTCCAGTTGCAGAATCAGAGTCGAGGTTTGACAAAAACTTCTCCACCTTGTCAGGAGAGAAGGACACAGAGTCCAGGAGCAGTTGGGTTCGACTGACTAAGGTGGGAACAGAGAGAGATGGGTTTGGGACCCAAGATTTTGAGACAAACACAGAGTTGAGGCATTCGGCTTTGTCACGTGTGGTGTCAACTGTGTAGCCATTTGAGGTGAGGGAGGGGATGGAGGGGGAACAAACACCAGAAACGGATTTGACCAGACACCACCAGGATTTGGAGGAAGGAGACAGGTTTGAGAGTTCATTCTTGAGAGTGGAGAGATAGTGCTTCCTGGCACTCCTGAGGGTAGACACACACTTGTTCCGAGCTTGGTGGAAGGAATTGAGATTGCCTTCAGTTGGATTTGCCTTCCAAGAGGCAAAGGCAAGTTGTTTCAGGGCAACTGCCTCACCACAAGATTCAGTGTACCATGGACGGGACGAAGGGTAAGACAACTATAGATGAGATGGGTTACATCTGTGCATGAGAGAGAGCAGTTTGCTTTGGAAGAATTCCCAGGAAGAATTGATGTTAGAGGCAGCAGAGATGGGAGACCAGTCCAGGTGATTGATGGCTGCTTGCAGCCCGTGCCAGTCGGCCTGAGTGAAATGCCAGACTCGTCGACGCTGAGGAGGCTCTCTGAGAATGGCCAGAGAGATGTCCACGTTAACAAGCACATGATCAGAAGAACCGATTGGAGCAGAAGAAGAGCAGCAGACATTTGCAGGGAAGTTTGTCATAATCAAGTCTAGAAGAGAAGATACTCCATTGACTGAGATCCGGATCGGGAAATTGACAGATTGTGTCAGTCCCAATGAGTCACAGAAGTCCTTTGCTGAGGTGCCATGGCTGGTGAGAGAGGAACCCACACCCAGCCAGCTGGCATGATGACAGTTGAAGTCGCCACATATGAGGAAGAGAGAGTTGGGATGAGTTGATAGAAGTTGGTCCATGTTGTCAGACAGCGACATGTAAATGGAGTCATCACTGTTTGGAGGACGGTAAAGAACACATCTATCTATAATTCCAGTAATCTCTGTGTGTGTGTGTGTCTGTGTGTGTGTATGCGACCGCTGTTTCTCGACAACTACCGGTCCGATATACTTGAAACTTGCCAGGTATATTGCTGGGGACCCGAGGATGTGCCTTTTCAAGGTTTTAAATTAATCGGACAAGTAGTTACCGAGCTATGGCGATTTCTTTACCAAACTCCGCAAGCCGTTCGCTTTGGACCAAACCATTTCATGTAAATAGAGGGGGGGGGGGGGGGGATTGTCACCGTACTCGCAAGCCGTTCGCTTTGGACCAAACCATTCCATGTAAATAGAGGGGGGGGGGGGGGATTGTCACCGTACTCGCAAGCCGTTCGCTTTGGACCAAACCATTTCATGTAAATAGAGGGGGGGGGGATTGTCACCGTACTCGCAAGCCGTTCGCTTTGGACCAAACCATTTCATGTAAATAGAGGGGGGGGATTGTCACCGTACTCGCAAGCCGTTCGCTTTGGCTTTGCGAATGGACCAAACCATTTCATGTAAATAGAGGGGGGGGATATAATTTTGTACGGGCATGCCCTAGTATGAACAAAAGGTGGGAGCGGAGAGGAAGCCGTAGCCAGAGGTACTCCTGGGGGTGGGGTGGAGAGAGGGCAGTGCAAGGAGAGTGAGGAAGAGAGTTTTTGATAAAGATAGCAACCCCACCACCAGGACGAGGCTCAGGTCTATCATACCGGAGGAGGGAGTAACCAGGAAGAGATATTAAGGAATCAGAGACATCTTGAAGGAGGAAAGTTTCTGTTAAGCAGATCAAGTCTGGATTGTCAGAAGCAACCTGAATGGAGAGATCAATCAGGTTTGAGCGAAGGCCCCGGATGTTTGAGGTCCATATCGTTAATGAGAAGAGAGGGGGAGCATCGGGTGCAGGAGAGGGGAGGGTAGGGGTAGGGGCAGATGAAGGATGAGAGGGGGAGGTAGGAAGAGCAATTGATAGTGTGTCAGAGATTACAGAAGAGTTACAAGAAAGGGAAGGATGAGGACAAAAGGTTTGATGGTGATGGGATGAGGCACAGTGAGGGGTTCTTTGAGGGGTGGCAGAGGAAAGTAGAAGGTTGGGGGAGGTGGAGGTATGAGATAGAAGGGAGATGAAGTGGGGAGGAGGCAGCTTTGAGAAGGAGGTGGGAGGGGGGAGAATTGGGGGGGGGGGGATGGTAGGGGGGGAGATTTGAAGGGGAGGGGTTGGGGGGGAGTTTTGAAGGGGAGGGGTTAGGGGGGAGTTTAGGAGGAGAGGGGCAAGGGGGGAGATTTGGAGGGGAGGGGCAAGGGGGGAGTTTAGAAAGTGGATGATTAATGAAAGGCGAACATTTATAACAAATTGGGTTTATTGTGAATTTCAAGTTGGAGATCTGTTTAAGAATGATGGAAGAGGGGTGGAATGAATGAGAATTTAGAGCATGTAGTGATTTAGAATTATAAGAGATTGAATTGTTTTTTGAAGTGGAATGAGTTGGAGAGGAAATTGAAAAGAGCCTTTTAAATAGGAAGATAAACAGCGTGTTGTAATATACCACTGAATAAAACACTGCAGGGGAAAGTTTAAACATATTTAAACAGAACCATGAAGAAGAACAATCTAATATTCACAAAAATACCAACGGGGAGAGGGAGCCTAGAGGGACAACCACGAGTCACGTGAACAGGGTAAAAGGTGTCAGCAAAAGGAACAGGGCAAAACAGATCTCGGGAATGGCATGAAAATGGGGGTGAAATGGGGGTGAAACACGTGGCGGAAGAATGAACGAACGAAAAGAACAAAGAAGGAAATGTTTATTTTATTTTTTTATTTTTTATTTTTTTTAAGGTAAGAATTTAAACAAGGAAGTATGGGGTGAAAAGACTGGGAAAAAAACTGAGAGAACGAGAGTAGATGGACCACAATCGACCACTGAGAGAAAACAAGCCTCAAGGTAGAAAGCTTCAAGAACTAGGCCACAATATAACGCGGCACGAAATACTCGACTATTATATACAGGTATGAAAGATTAACACTGATAAATTAATCTTCCAAGGGACGCACTATAGGTACACACACGTAAGATAAATACAGTTTCGACAAAAATACAATTGTAAACAATTACTTAACTTCGAGCGTGCGTGAAGATCCGGACAGCTTCGAAAAACCGTGACCTCCCCCGCAAGATCTCGCAAGATTGATCAATACAAAGTTAATGGATTGAATACAAAGTTAATGGATTGAATACAAAGTTCATGGATTGAATACAAAGTTAATGGATTGAAGTGGTGTATGGTTCATGAATCAATGATAAGCGGTGTACGCTACTAACAACCACGGAAGTAAGGAATTCGCCTCGGTTTTTTGATAGCATGTTGTTAGCCCAATCCTGTGGGGTTTATAGATTACAGTAAATCTTCCCTCAGTTCTGTAAGTAAAACTTACCTCACGGATGTCGGGATTCCTCCAAATTTCTTTGTTTAATGTTATAGACTGCATTAGCGACTGTTTAAAAAGCTAATCATGTGTGTTTGTGTTTTATAATATTTTACAAGCCCGGCCACGCCGCTGTTAGGCTTTCGGTCTTGTTTTTAGAATATTTTACAAAGTAATAACATGGAATGAATGTTTTCTTTGAGTTGCTTTCACCTACTTCTAAACTCTACCTCAACCCATACCTAGGAATTCCTTACTATTCTTTGACCCTATAACTTTTGTGCCTATCCGAATAAAGTCTTCAGAATAAAACATTAAAAATTAGAATGGCATACTTGGTGGAGAGCATATCTCCGTCAGGCAGAACAGTTTACATTTTTTATCCCACCGATCGGCCAGATCTGGATTCGGACCTGAACCAAAATCTAATCAGCTTGTTCTTGTTTCCTAAACAACTCATCTACCCAGTTTTGTCATACGTCATCAACAACGTTTCGAAATATCATGCTGTGTATACTTTTTGACCCCATCTCTCAAATAGTAAGGAGTCACTTATAAAATTTAAAATTCTCGTATCTGGATCTGGATCTGGATTTGAATCTTCACCAAAACCAAATAAATTCGTCCTTGTCACACTCCCAACCTGTCCAGTAAGTTTCAGCCGAATCCATCCATAACTCTTCAGATATCTTGCTATATATTGGTTTTAGCCCGATCACGCAGTACTGATGAATCACTTAAAACATTCTCTGATCCGAATACGGATTTGAATCTTCACCAAAATTGAATCAATTCTTCCTTGTCACACACCAAACCTATCCAAAAAGTTTCGTCCGAATTCGTCCCCAACTTTTTGAGAAATCGTGCTACATATAGTTTTTTTTACCCAATTTATCAATAGTGCAGACTAACTTTAAAAATATTTTTGAAAAGATCTTCACCAAGATCTAATCATTTCATTATTGTCACATACCCAAACTCTCCACCAAATTTCATTTGAATCCGTCTCCAACCTTGTAAGATATCTTGTCCCCAAACAGACAAATGAGAAATCACTGATAGAGCGACACTTGGCAAAAGAGAACAAAGTAGAATGGCACTCAACAGAGCGTCGAGGAGGAAAGGGTCAGGGGGAGTTGCTGCCTCGGGGCCCGGGGTCCATTGAGAACCCTGAGCTTCTCCTGTAAAAAATGTTTTAATGTACAGTGAAACCCCTCATCGGCTCAACCTCATTCCCTCATCGTTACATGAATACCCAGAAGCTGATTTTGCTTTCCTTGCCGGCTTTTGTTGCCGGAAGCAAAACAACATTTACCACTGTTAATGGTACAGTTTCAAACTTTACAGAAAATGGTTATTAACCAGAAATGAGCGTTACAAAGATATGGGTTTGTATCCTCTTTGTCCAAAAAAAGTATTACCCATCTTCACATGTATGTTTTTGCCAATCTAATGGAGAAATAGTGTTCAACAGTCGAGGGTGCGAATTGACTTGATCGGTCCAAATGCCCCGCTATCTCCTTTATTTTTGATCATACTGCTAAATAAAAGTGACCATTTGATATTTAAAAAAATTGTTTTTCATTTTAGAAAGTTCCTTAAAAAGTTGTAAAAAAGAGAAAGGGTTGTGGTGGGGGCCCCATGGTTGTTTGCCTCGGGGCCCATGCTGGCTCTCGACGTGCCTGGCACTCAGTAGAGCATCCTTTTGACCTCAAAAAGTAATTGGTGGTTGAATTCAGTGACCTGATATGCAAATTGTCTTCAGTTTTTAAGTTAATCGGATGAAAATTGTCAATTGTAGAAATTTGGCCTATGTTGACCTCAAATATAATTGGTGGTTGAATTCAGTAAACTAATATGAAAATCCTATTCAAATTTCAAGTCAATCAGATGAAATTTGAGGATTTTAGAAATTTGAAAAGGTTGTTGACCTTTGGCCTATGTTGACCTTTTGGCCTTTGGCCTATGTTGACCTCAAAAATAGTTGGTGGTTGATTTCACTAAGCTGGCATGAAAATCCTATTCAAATTTCAAGTAAATCGGATGAAAATTGAGGATTTTAGAAATTGGAAAAGGTTATTGACCTTTGGCCTACGTTGACCTTTTGGCTATGTTGATCTCAGAAATAGTTGGTGGTTGAATTTAGTTAGCTGATACGCAAATCCTATTCAAATTTAAAGTCAATCAGATGTAAATTGAGGATTTTAGAAATTTAAGAAAAGTGGTTGACCTGAGGCCTATGTTGACCTTTTGGCCAATATTGATCTCAAAAATTGTGGGTAGTTGAATTCACTACGTGGATATGAAAATCCTATTCAAATTTCAAGTCAATCAGATGAAAATTGAGGATTTTTATAAATCTGAAGAGAAGTGGTTGACCTTTGGCCTATGGTGACCTTTTGACCTAAAAAATAAATATGATTCTGTCGGACCACGAACTCTACCATTTGGTGAAGTTTCGTGAAGATCGATTTAAAATTGTGACCAGTATGCAAGTATACGTGAGTGGACAGAAAAACACAAATACACACAAATCATGAGCAGTCGAGCACGATTCTGTGGGAATACTTGCTACAGACTGCCCTTCAATCCGAACATCGAATTGATAATATCACAATATACATATGGAAGAAAGAATTGGAATTCTCCGATATGGACAAACGTCGTGATGATACCATCACGACAATGTCATGATTGCAACCCCAGGGCCAGGAGGGCCTCGAGCAGTGCGAGCGTGGGAGAAATGGCGATCTTGTGCAGCGCAAGATGTTGGTTGCAGCAGTGAGGAGAACGTAGGTCCTTGAAGCATTGCGGTGGTCGAGTGGTGGAGATATTGTGGGAGTGGGACAGTGGTTGAGGTGGCGTGATTGAGCTGTGGTTGAGGGGCAAGCATAAGTAAATGGTGAGCAAATAAAGTGCGATGTTGGTCTTGCGTTGGAGGAAGGCCGTTATGGTGTTGTGGCATGAAGGTGGTTTGTAGTCTAGTGGTGGTTAAACTGCGGTTGAGGTGTTACACGTTGCGGTGGTGGTAACAGTTTGGTTTTGGCGTGCGGATTTGAATGAGGTTTTGGCACACATATGCAAATGAGGGCACTGCACATAAAGTGCACTGTGGCTCGAGAGAAAACGAGAGCACCTACGACTTCAAAAATGCAGATAGAATATGAGGAAAAGATAGGGAAGAACCTCACTAATCCCTTAAAATGCTTCCAGTGCCTATAGAAAGTCTACACCCCCTTTCAAAAATTTCACCTTTTGTTGCCTTATGGCCTGGAATTAAATTGCATTAAATCAGACTTTTCCCACCTCTATTTACACATCGTAACCCACAACTTCCAAGTGAAAAACAAATTCTACAAATTTCAGAGAATTAATTAAAAATACAAAACAAGAATATCTTGGTTGGATAAGTGCCCACCCTTAAAATAGCAATTGCAAATTAGCTTAGGTGTAACCTAATCATCCACAAAAACACACACCAAGTTAATTGGCCTCCATCTGTATTAAATTGCAGTCATTCTGATTATTTCAGAATAAAATCACCTGTTTCTGTAGGTTTCCTCTGCTGGGTAGTGCATTTCACAGGAAAGACTCAACCATGAGCACCGAGGACCTTTCAAAACCTCCGGGATAAAGTTGTGGAAACGCGCAGATCAGGGTATGGCTACAAAAATATTTCACAGGCCTTGAATATCCCATGGAGCACAGTCAAGACAATCATTACAAAGTGGAAGGCAGGGTATGGTACCACCAAGACCCTGCCTAGATCAGGCAGTCCCACCAAGCTGGATGACCAAGCAAGGAGGAGACTGATCAGAAAAGCCACCAAGAGACCAATGGCAACTTTGAAAGAGCTACAGGCATTTATGGCAAAGACTGGTCACTGTGTGCATGTGACAACAATATCCCAAGAACTCCACAAGTCTGGCCTGTGTGGGAGGGTGGCAAGAAGGAAGCCATTACTCAAAAAAGCCGACCTTGAGTCCTGTTTGAGGTATGCAGAAAGCCACTCTGGAGATTCTGAAGCCATGTGGCAAACAGTTTTGTGGTCTGATGAAACCAAGATGGAACCTTTTGACCTAAATGCAAAACGTTGCATTTGGCACAAACCCAGTATAGAACATCACCCAAAGAACACCATCTCTACTGTGAAGAATGGTGGTAGCAGCATCATGTTATGGGGATGGTTACCATCAGCAGGGACTGGGGCACTTGTCAGGATAGAAGGGAAAATGAATGGAGCAAAATATAGAAAAATCCAAGAGGAAAACCTGCTGCCCTCTGCAAGAAAGCCGAAATTGGGACGGAAGTTTACCTTTCAACATGACGACCTGAAGCACACAGCCAAAGCTGCACAGGAGTGGCTAAGAAACAAAAAGCTAAATGTCCTTGAGTGGCCCAGTCAGAGCCCCGACCTAAATCCAATTTAAAATCTGTGGCATGACTTGAAGATTTTTGTCCATCAACGCTTCCCACACAACTTGACTGAACGTGAACAGTTTTGTATAGAAGAATGGGCAAATATTGCACAAATAAGCCCAATTTTTGCTTCTGACATTAAATCCTTCCTCTTCCCCAATGGCTTGATATCTGATCATCAATTTGGATTCAGACCAGGCCACTCTACTCTCGACCTGCTGCTTCTGCTGTCTCAACAAAGGATTGAGGTCCTCAACGCCAAACAGGAAATCAGAGCCGTCTCCCTTGACATATCTCGTGCCTTCGATACACCCCAACCATCAAACTCTCCTCTTATAGTATCCATGGAAATTCCCATGCATGGATCGCAGACTTTCTCTCCCGTCATAGTCAATGTGTGGCTCTAAATGCAATTCCTTCACCTCCCCTTTTCCTGTCAAGGCTGGAGTTCCTCATGGCAGTGTTCTGGGCCCTGTGCTTTTTCTGGTCGTTATTAATGATCTATCTGACTCTCTGGAAAATCCTCTCTATCTTTTTGCAGAAAATGCCACCCTCTGCCTCTCCATATCTCAACCCTCAGATCAGCAGGCAGCAGCCTCTTCACACTCTGCAGATCTGGATAAAATCACAAACTGTTCAAACAAGTGGAACATGTCTTTCAATCCTGACAAATCTCACACTCTAACTTTGTCTCTCCAAAATGATCATCTGGAAAACCCTCCCATCTACTCTCTCCAACAATCCTCTCGAAGAAGTTCTGTCACTCAAACTTTTGGGTCTCACTATCTGCCATGATCTTTCCTGGGAAAACCACATTTCAAAGCTGGACTCCAAAGCCTGTCGCAGACTAGGCATCCTCCGTCGTGCAAAAACCTTTCTGGGCACTTCTGAGCCCCTCACCACATACAAAGCTTTCATCTGCAGCTCAATGGAGTACTGCTCTCCCCTCTGGGCTGGTGCTCCTGCCTCACACCTAGCTCGGCTTCACACTGTAGAAACAAAGGCTTTTAGAATCATTGGTATATCCCGCGATGAAGTTGACTGAGGGCCTTTCTTTCACTCTCCCACCGCAGGCAGGTTGGTAGTCTTTCTGTCTTCTACCGACTCCTCTCTGGCCTAGCCCCCCTCCCCCCCACTCCCAGCCCTGTCTGTGCTCTGTCCCCCAAATGCTCCTACAGGCCGCACAAGATCTGCCAGCAACCCTCTTCTGTTGAAACTGCCAAAATCAAGACTCTCTGCTCACCTTCACTCTTTCATTCCCCTTTTCTCCCGCCTCTGGAACAAACTCCCTCACTCTCTTCAATCCCACTCCTCCCTCCAGGTCTTTAAAACAGCTGTTCACCACCATCTCTTATCTTCCCCATCCAAAACCTTGATCTTTTCTACCCCCGTTAATATACCCCAAATCTACCTTTTTCATGTTCCGTTTTTCTTTCCTGAAATTCCATTTGTTTTATACCATCCTCTCCCCCCCCCCCCCCCCATCACCCCCTCCAACCTCCCACCTCCCATTCCTCTCCTTTACACAGATCTATCACTGTCCCTGTTCTCCACTGTTGATGTGCTTCCCTCTCTCTCCCGCTCGTCACCCGTTTTATGTGTTTATGCATTTGTGTTTTATGCGATGCTCTTACTCGAGCCACGACTTTGCAGACAAAAAACATAATCATGGTGTACTAAGTTGGTAGAAACCTATCCCAACAGACTCACAGCTGTAATTGCTGTCAAAGGTGCTTCTACAGCAATTATTAACTCAGAGGGATGGACTCTTATCCAACCAAGATATTCTAGTTTGTATTTTTAAAATAATATTCTGAAATTTGTCGAATTTGTTTTTCATTTGGAAGTTGTGGGTTACGATGTGTAAATAAAGGTGGAAAAAGACTGATTTAATGCAATTTAATTCCAGGCTATAAGGCAACGAAAGGTGAAAATTTTGAAAGGGGGTGTAGACTTTCTATAAGCACTGTATTCCCTTTGAAACGCACGAGACACAAGTTGTTCTAACCAGCTCAGCCCCACCCCGATTCATCACATGACATTTTTTCCTTGATTTTGAGCAGTCTTTTTGTGCTGTGTTTAACACCACTCACAAGTTGATGCATTTTGTCAGCATAGTGAGACCCCCCTTCCCCATCGCCACCACCTTTGGGAGGCCCCATCTTGAAATATTGTGCACCATGACCGGTCGCGTGTGGGCCCTTGTTGACTCATGGCCCAATGCAATTGCATGGGGTACCTGGTCCTTACCTCGCACTGCGTGCTGCCTCAGGAGATCAAGGTGAGGGGTCATGGAGGGATCACTCCACCCACCAGCCGAGCCAGCAGCCAATGGCGTGGTTGGCCAGAGGAAATAAAGGTGGGTACGCCGAGCGGAAGCAGAGGAGAAGTCCAATTGCCCTTGAAGAAGAGCTGTGCGCTCCGCTCACTCCTGCTGAGGCCAGAACAAAGCACCGCCCATGCCAAAGCCACGCCCTGTCCTCTCATCCGGCCCAGAAACCACAGGAACGTGACAGACCATTTCACTGCCAGAGCAGCTGGGACTTTGACCAAACTGTGGTTCACTGCGGGACACCGCACAGTATTTCTGTCTCATGAATAGCCACTTTTTCTCATCATCATGGTGTGTCTGACTGGGCCATGAGGCTTAAATAATTGAAGCCCCCATTTGTTTGTTTGGTCTGTGAGGGTATATTACCAGTAGTGGGTAAGGGGTTTTTTATTTATTAGGTACTTTCTTGCTTCTCCTTGTGTTCCCTTCCTTATGACCATTGACTGTTCTGTTATGTATATGTGCGTATACATACCAGTGCTACCTGTCGCATGGTCGGGTTGTCGGCAACAAAACTAAACTCACTGGCTTGCCCATGAGGAGGGTTACTGTGACACCCTGCAGGACAAAAACAATACCTGTTAAATGGTGGATGAGCTCCCTTCAGGAGCCAATGGCCATCCAGTTAGAAGATTGTGTCTCTTAAAAACAACCATCCAGCCTGCCCAGATTTTTAGGTAGTAGGTTGGAGAATGCAACCGTTCAGGGTAGTACTACCATTCAGACTTAGGACCGTTAAAGTGGTGCCCGGAACCATCTCACACCCTCCATGTCTGGATTGCTAGTCTTACTTTCTGTCTCACTCAAACTATAACTACCGGGCTAGCTTTAATCTCTGTTTCTTGCAAATAAACATTTATTTAAGGCCTGGCCTTAATGAGGATTATATAGTCCGTGATTGTAGCCTTTAACATACAATATATACATGTGGTATAAATATATGTTCGTACAAATCTCTATATATATATATATATATTTATACGTTCAGTGTCTGTCTTGTGTTGTCTCGTCACTGAACTACTCCCTCAAAGTTTTGTGAAATCGTACCAAATGTCTGGTATGCACCTATCTCTCCTGTGCGTATGTCCAAAGGGTATTTTAAAAAAAAGAAATTTTTAACTTAAATCTACAACTTTATTTGTTTATAAAATATAATATCACGTACATTCCAAATGCATTTGTGCAAAATATTTGTTTGAATTATGATTGGTTTAAACAATGATAATACAGCAACTCGGGTACAGTCATCCATCTATATGTCTACATATCTGGGCAGTGTCTGAGTTGGCATTGAACTACTCCCTCAAACTTTTGTTTCCATGGTTGTGAAGTGTTTTTAATAACGTGGCTGTGAGGTGTTTTGAATGACATGGTGGTGAGGTGTTTTGAATTATGTGGTGGTGAGGTGTTTTGAATGACATGGTGGTGAGGTGTTTTGAATTATGTGGTGGTGAGGTGTTTTGAATTATGTGGTAGTGAGGTGTTTTGAATTTCGTTGTGGTGAGGTGTTTTGAATTATGTGGTGGTGAGGTCTTTTGAATTACGTGGTGATGAGGTGTTTTGAATTACATGGTGGTGAGGTGTTTTGAATTATGTGGTGGTGAGGTATTTTGAATTATGTGGTAGTGAGGTGTTTTGAATTTCGTTGTGGTGAGATGTTTTGAATTATGTGGTGGTGAGGTGTTTTTAATTTCGTGGTGGTGAGGTGTTTTGAATTATGTGGTGGTGAAGTGTTTTTAATTTCGTGGTGGTAAGGTGTTTTGATTACGTAGTGGCGAGGTGTTTTTAATTATGTGGTACTTCAATTAGGGGGGACTTTTTGTGTTCAACCAGCAAGTTTCAATGCATTCTGTCCAAGAAACAAACAATCAAAGACACATATGTTTCAATGCATTACCCCCACATATATGATGACTAGTTTTCATCTACCATATAAAACAGTTTGTACATTTGTATATTTGTAGGCATAAGCCAATTTTTTAACCCGACTGTGTGTTCACTGTGGTCTATTTGTGAGGATAAAACACATGAAACACATTTTCCATAAAGATTAATTACATCTGTTGTATTGAAATTGTAGACGGTGGCTTGCAAACCGAGCCTCAATGGTGGTGTACAGAAGCGTTTTTTAAATAACAGTAAATACAAGGGCAGGGAGGTGAAATTCCCTGTATATGATGTGCAACACGCTCAGAGCAATATCATTGTTAATTTACGTCCGTAAGATATCTCATAAATTATTGTATCTACCTATCTGAAACTGTGTGTTTGTACATTTGTCTGTCCCCCTTCATCGGGACGATTTGAGTCGGGTCAATATTTTAAGGCCAATCTTTTAACACGAATGTGTGTTCACGACAGTCTATTTTGAAGATAAAACAAACTCGAAAAACATTTTCCATAAAAGAGTAATTGCATCTCTTCTATTGGAATTGTAAACGGCGTCTTGCAAACTGAGCTTCAAAGGCGGTGTACAGAAGCACTTGAAAAAAAATAAAAAATACGAGGTGCAGGGAGGTGAAATTCACTGCATGTGGTGTGCAACATGCACAGAGTAAAAGGAGTATTCATTTACATCTTTAGGATGTCTCATAAATAAAGAAGATAGAAGCACACCTGACGCAAGGCCGAGGCTTCAGACTTTGGTAAGCTCACTAGGCTGCACCGTTGAATAAACTGTTCCAGCACGTCATTTTTGATGGAGTTTTTTACTAGTTATACTTCAACAGATAATTGGCATATTTTAGAAATATTTGTCCAACTTCCAGTTTGACTTGTTTTTTTTTTTCTGCAAATGCATCCTCTTTTCAAATTATTTTGTCCAACGGTGGGGGAGTTCATCAGCAGGTATGATAACGAACCCACTTCTTTTGATAATTCCCCACTTTAACATAAAGAAAAACCTAAGTTGCAGCCGGCCATCCCAACTTAGTAGAACGTTCCCATGCACACCAAGAGAGCACAACTACCACTTTTCAACTTATTTGGTCCAGCTGTTTATGAGTGCATAAAATACAGAACTCGTAAGTTGGCCAAGTAGTTTTCAATTTCACAAGGTTTTCATAAAGAGAGATATTATTATAATACTGCAAAACGCTGGACTTGTAATACACTCTCCACCAGGTGTGGCGCTGCGCTGCACGATACATATTTACATCAATCACCTGCGCCCCTCTGCAGAAACCCACAGGTTTGATTTTAACGCCTACAACATTCCCGGCCACACCTCAAGTACAACCACCAAATTTCATTAATTCTGTCCAGCAGTTTAGGAGTGCATACAAGTCAAACATACAACCACTCACAAACACCCATAAACACACTTGAAGACTAACTATGGTATGACGTCATACCGACATTGACAAAACCCAAAGCGCGAATACATTGCGAACAAAAGTTTATTGTACAAGGAAATATTACGCTATACAGTGTAGTGGATGGATTTTAACAAAGGCGCAGTTAATCTAAAAAACACGAACCAGCACCAATTATCTCATGACGCATTTACCAACACTGGTATAGCTACTCATAATCCTCAGAACATTTTACACAATATAATTTACAGCGTCTGTACATAAAGCAAAACAACAGTTTCGTTTTCAGGAACACCTTTGTCACTATAATACACGTACACACGATATAATTATATACTTTGTTCTTTGTAATCCTGAGCGAGGTACAAGAGACTGGCACCAGAAGCCTTCCATTTCGCTTCATTCCCCATCCCTCTCCCCCATTTTCTCTGTGGGAAATGTGCCTATTATGTAGGCCGCAGTGAGTGAATGTGTGTGAGTGTGTGCTTGTTTTGTACCATCCAGGGTGGTTGAAGGTGCAGTGTGCGGATACAGAATGTAAATCGTATCTGCCTTTGCAAGGCTACACACATGGCTAAGGTGTCCATGATGATATCTCCCCCCTTACACGCACACACACACAAATTCGTGCACACACACACACATTCATACACACAAACACACACACACACACACACACACACACACACACACACATTCGTACACACAAACACACACACACACACACACACACACACACACACACACACACACACTCGTACACACAAACACACACACACATTCGTACACACATACAGACACACACACACGCACTCAATACATACACACACACACATACACACATACATACTAATACACACATACAGAGACACACACACTCATACACATACACACACAATGCACACACACACACACACCCACACACACACACACACACACACACACACACACACACACACACACACACACACACACACACACACACACACTACACACACACACATACACAAAATGCATACACACACACACACACACACAATACATACACACACACACACACACACACACACACACAATGCATACACACACAATGCATGCACACACACACACACACACACACACACACAATGCATACACACACAATGCATGCACACACACACACACACACACACACACACACACACACACACACACAATGCATACACACACATTACCACACACAATACATACACACAATACATACACACACACAATGCATACACACACACAATGCATACACCCACACAATGCATACACACACACACACAATACATACACACACAATACATACACACACACAATACATACACACACAATACATACACATACACACAATACATACACACACACACACACAATACATGCACACACACAATACACACACACACAATACATACACACACAATACATACACACACACACACAATACATACACACACACACACACAATACATACACACACACAATACATACACACACACAATACATACACACACACAATACATACACACACACAATACATACACACACACAATACATACACACACACAATACATACACACACACAATACATACACACACACAATACATACACACACACAATACATACACACACACAATACATACACACACACAATACATACACACACACACAATACATACACACACAATACATACACACACACACAATACATACACACACACAATACATACACACACACAATACATACACACACAATACATACACACACACACAATACATACACACACACACAATACATACACACACACAATACATACACACACACAATACATACACACACACACAATACATACACACACACAATACATACACACACACAATACATACACACACACAATACATACACACACACAATACATACACACACACAATACATACACACACACAATACATACACACACACAATACATACACACACACAATACATACACACACACACAATACATACACACACACAATACATACACACACACAATACATACACACACACAATACATACACACACACAATACATACACACACACAATACATACACACACACAATACATACACACACACAATACACACACACACACACACACACACACACACACACACACACACACACACACACACACACACACACACACACACACACACATACATACACACACACACACACACACACACACACACACGCTCACTCCCTATGAAAACCCCGAACTATAATCTACTTGAATCGCTGATTGGAAAGAAAAGGTGTTCAAGCCTTCTTTTTTGTTTTAAATATATTCCTTTCCCAAACAGCGTCATTTACGCACCTTCAACGTGCTGATTTATTCTGTGCTTTTGTTCCCCCGTCTTCTGCATCAGCAAACCATGGGCCACTAACCAGTGGGGAATTACGCGGCAAACAGGGAACTCCGCTCCAGGCGAGTCCCACGTCATTCTGGTACGACCAGTCCAAGCCGCTGTCTGTTTTCCACAAGGGTGCGCCTCCCCTGCTGCGTAGATCCTCAAGACTCCATGGGTACGGCGGCACCGGGGTGAGGTACATCACAACTCCATCCCGAACGGATCCCTCCTCTCTGCTCACCGACGACGAGCCAGCGTGGACGTGACGAGGAGCCTGAAATATGGCCGAGGGATTGACAGATATGAAGGAGACAGGAAGGAGAGGGGGGAAAAAAGGATAAAGGAAAGTGGGAATGTCAAGGGATATTTTGGGGAGGGACTGTGAGAGAGAACGAACATGGTAGCGTAGTGTGGTGAAGACTGTCAGAGTCCCAACGCCGCGGCGTGCTTCCTCGCCTTGAGACGCAAGTCGGCGATGCTCGAGTTCTTCGTGCTGGTCTTGGCGGCCGCGGCAGCAGCGGCTACGGCTGAGGCCGAGTCGGCGATGGTCGCCAGCGCAGGAAGTCCAAATGGTGGTGGTGGGAACATCATGTACGGCGCGTGAGCACTCAGGTGCGAATGCAGGTGGTGATGCGCATGCGCAACACCTTCCAACTGGAGCTGCGCTTGCACCTGTACAAATACAAGACGGTACCGACAAATCAAGGACTTGCACATATTCCCTTGTACTTCCCGCAACCAGTTTGTACATCTTGAATGATTGTGGATGAAGGTGATTGGTGGGATGACGAGGGACTTGAGCTTGATATCATAACATAGAAAGTTTCGATCTAAACAGTGTACGTCATCCACATCGACACATTGAAAAGCTTTTCATCAAAAGCAAATAAGATACTCTTAAAAAATAGGAACGATAAAATATTTTTCTTTTTAACTATATAAACAGAAATTAAGTAATTAAAACTTGTTATTGAGAATGCTAATGCTTTTGGACATAAATTACCAAAATTACCAAAATTTGGATACCACCACACAGACATACAAGTCATGAGCCGAATGCATATATGTGTGTATGTAAGTATATAAACATTTTTAAAAGGTTCTTCAGGCTGAGCAGTTGCATAGGCATGAGTATTATATATATATATATATGTTTATATATTATACATTTATATATGGCCGTCACCAGCTGAGGTTTGTTGGCTTAGAAGACACCCCCCCCCCCCCCCCCCTTGCCGATGGAAAAGAAAAATCAACTAAAATGAATTTTTCTAAAAATAATTCTACTTTGGTAAATTAATTAAAACCAAACAAGACTTCAAAATTCAAATTCAAAATGTTCAAATTCAAAAATTCAACCCCAATTCAAAATGCTCCAAAGTGCAGGAAATTAGGTCTGAAATTCAAAACATGACAGATACACACACACACACACACACACACACACACACACACACACACACACACACACACACACACACATATATATATAAATTGGTTCATGGTTTGACATTAAAATATTAATTAATCACTAAAAAGAAAACTTTTTTAAATGCTCGACTATATTTGCATTTTTCTGCATAATTCTTTAAACTGAAGTATTACTCATTTTATATTTCATTTTCATTCTTTCAACTTTGCCGATTAAACGTCAATATTATACTTGTGTCGAGCTTATTTCATATATTTCATCATATATTATACAATCGAGCTTGTGTAATTTTAACTTGTTCCAAATAATCAAACAACACCCTCGAACTTCACTCGCAATAACCCAATTATATTTTTCCTATCGCTTTTCTTTGCATCATGCTTTGATCAAATATCCATCTTAAAAACTTAATAAAAAGAAAATACAAAGTCTTTCAGTAGAATGAAGGATAAATGAAGATTTCAATGAAAACATCAAATTTTGACTGAGTAAAAATAAATAAATAATACGGCTGGAATTCAGAATGGAAATGATGGCTGGAGGGAGCAAAGGGGTTCGGGTGGTGGGGGGTTGGTTACCTGCTGGAAAGGCATCCGCAGCGCCCCCATGTTGACGTAGGGTGCCACGCGACACGCGTCCAGATGGCTCGTGGTCCCGATCAATACACCTGTCGAACAAGCAGCGGGAGTTGGTGACTTAGACGCAGGCTTAGACCCAGAGAGCTGTGTGCAGCAAAATCTGCTCCCAAGACTGTGCGATTGCGATATCTCAATGGTGGTCTTTCCCATTCATGGTCGATGTGAGCGTCCCCAATAAGGATTATCATTTGTTTGACCTGGATTCCTTATGTATGTATGAGACATCTGTAAAGTTTGTCTCTCTGTATAAAATGTGTTGGTAATTCCTCCCAAAGGATCCCACGTTCGCACAAACAATTCACGAATCTCATCGAGCCATTCTATGAACAAGTAAAAGAGATTTAAAATGGTAAATTCTGGCCTGCGTTTACATACTATAGGTCCCGACTGTGCAGGTACTGTGTACTACGTTAGTTAAACAGACAATACCATCAAACAATAATTACACTGTACATAATTACAAACATGCACCATATATGATTGCAAACGTTTATTTAACTACCTGACAATAAAAAAGCAGGAATGGGGTAGAGATGTTGAAGACAGACAGGTACAACAAAGGAGAGGGTGAGTACATGGGGAGGGGGCAGGGAATGTGGGATCACCTGGAAGGTACACACCCAGAACATGTACCTGCATCGTACCTGCATGTACATCCTACTCGCCCAAAGCATTCCGTACCAGTCTTGTAACGTTACCCATGAGCATTTAATTACCTCCACCACCAAAGGTGGATGGAGGTTATGTTTTCACCCCTGTCTGTCGAATTTTTAAAGAGATTCTTCACCATTGGGAGATAGGGGCCAAAAACGATACAAAACAGGATATCTCAAAAAGTTGTAGACGGATGATTTTGATGAAATGTGATTCTGTATTGTGATTTTCTGGTCTACTCTGGGATACAAAACGTAAACTGTTTACCTGGCAGAGGTATGCTCTCTACTGAGTGCCGTTATAGTTATTTCTTAAATCCGATCGATACCCGATGCTTCCACTACAGCCCTATCTCTTCTTGGTAAACGATTCCTCGTTTTGCTATCGTTTAACTTTTCAATCAATACAATTAAGATTTTGATCGATAATAAACACCCTCACTGTTACTTACGAACTGGCTTTAAAAAGTTTTCTCGGAAACGTTTTGTTTTTCCAATCAAGTAATGGATTCCTTAGCCCGTGCACACAGTGACAAACTGTGCAGGTGGATTTCGTTTCTCATCATTTATAAGGTAGTTGTTTAAGAAGCACAATGGCACCCTACAATCATCCTTTGCTTTCCATGTTCTTGTCTCCCATCACCTCCCCTTTCCCTACCATCCAAAACTTCCATACCCACAGCCATCTTATCGTCATGAACAAACTTTTTCCTTTCTGAGACACCAAAAAGATTAAAGAAATAATTTTGCAATTCAAGAAGGACGAAATCAGTCCGAGACATTATTCGGAATTCATAATATTTTTGGGCAAAGATTCTCAAAAACTGTGATGTGCAGATGATGATCAATAAGTCCTTGGCCTCTCAGTAAATCAATGGACCAACATTAGCGAAACTATTATTATGACGATTTTAACTGAATCTTTCCAGGTTTTATTTTTCTAAAAACAATTTAAGTGAACAATTACCCTTGATTAATATATTATATTATATTGTATAAACATCCCTATTATATACTGTATATACACTTTATTATATACTGCATATACATCCATACATAATACCACACTCAGTGGCGCATGTATATATATACATATACTAAAAGTTTTAAAGTTTGGCCACGGACTTGCTGATCACTCTTCGAACTAATCACTGAGCTTGGTTTTCAGGTGAGGATGTTGTACGTATTATGTAAACTATAGAAGCAGAGCCCAGTCGAGCCAAATGATGTTTGCAAAGAATGAATGCCAGCTAATGCTAGCTACAATATGTTCTAACTTAAAGATATAATCCTTGAATATTCCACAGGAATCGCTGCCATCTGCAGGGCCGAGGGAGTCGAACTGTCTGAGGGACACGGACAAACAGGGAGAGTGTCTATCGGAGGCGCCATTACGTACCTTTATGCATTTGATTCTCCTGTTTGCGGCATTTGGCGCGTCTGTTCTGAAACCAAACCTGTAGGAGAACAAAGTCAGATCCACGAACCAATACGGTGGAGCAATGCAGGTAGAGGGTGCGGGGTGCAGGTGTCCTGAGCCTTCCATTTGGTGATAGTACAAACAGTGTAATGTCTAACGATACACCTACTGTCCCCTACTACTTTTAATTCAGCGCTATTTGCTACTTGATAGGTAATGTGGAAACCCCCTCACCGCCCAGGTAGTTTGGCGATTACTTTTACTGTTGTACCGACAGGAGTATCAACTTGGGGTTTTTGTAAATCTGATATCTATAGATTATAATCAAGAAAAGTTTCATGCACTATATAGTTCGTACATTCATGCAAAATTCAATCCCGGTGAATAATTCGATTGCGAGATGTTATTGATGGTAATGAGAGAAAATGAATGAATAACAAATCGATGCAATCCAAGTTTCCTTCACGGTTTATCAGCCAGACGAGTTATTCCTTCACTTCAGGTGAACTTTCTCAGCATCATTCGCCAACTTTTGATGGCTTACTCAGCCTCGGTCGTTCCTCCACCAAGGTTTAGCATTGGCTTTGAGTGGAGCAAGTGCTCTATTTTGATTTGTTCCAACCATCGAGTTTTTAATGTATATATATATATTATATATGTATATATATATATATATGCACCAACAAACAGGCAGAACCTTTTCAGACCTGTACACGTGCTTCCGACAAGCCGAGGCGCTGGCTCAGCTCCT
>NC_136268.1:114220319-114237819 GCF_964187855.1 Myxine glutinosa | reverse complement strand
AGCGTTTAATCAGAGGGTGCGAGGAACGACGAACGTACAGGGCGGTAATGACGTGCAGACGGACGAAAGCTGTGAGCGTCTTTTGCAACTCAGGGGCATCAAAAACCAACAGGAGATGCTCGTATCTACCAGGTCGTCTAATGCGTTGTCCCACTCTCCACCTCCTCCCGACTCGCCCCCCCTTCCCCTCCGCACTTCCCCCACCCACCCCCAAAATATTAACTTAGTTACATCTCCTCTATATAGTATGGTATATGCAAACATTTTTATGCTCAATGCAAAGACGAATTGGATCAACAGATTAATTTTTGTGCCACGGTTGATCAGTAAGTCCGTGGCTTAGAATCAGCAACAAAAAATATGAATACGTTTTTATTATTCACTTCAAGGTGAAAATGGTTGTAAGAGAACGACGTATAGGGATTTATTTAACACGCAGAAAACCCACGCTTGTCGTTAAGTAATTATTTTTCACTGATCATATAACGATCAAACCTTACTTTACGGACCCACGAAGTACATGAGCCCTTCCGAAGAATTTGTGACTGCATTAAATGAACTCGTTTCTGCTGGAATGAAGGACTAAACAAAAGTGATTCAAACAACCCGCAGCGGCTTTATATTCTCTCCGGAAATCCAACATAATAATAACCCCACTATTAATTTACAATTGGTCACTGGCTTTGACACCAATATAAATTTTTATTATGAACCCCAGGCATCAAAAAGTTACATATATCAAACAAACAGTTTCAAATGGAGCACCTTCCACATTAGAATATTTAAATTGTACCAGATGTGGCAATAAATGTGAATTGTTGCTCCCAGCTTGCCACCTCGATGACAGAAGACACCATTTCCATTTTTGCCACCTCCATCTCTACACTATTTAGAATCCAATGAGGGCATGGGCAATTTGCTAATATATGATAATAATATGTTTCGTCACAATGAAGTTCAACACAGGAGGAGGCCATTAGACTCATCAAGCTCATCAAGCTACTATCATTGCTAAGACTCCACCAGGGGTTAGAACCACCGACTGCCGACTACCCAACTACCCACACCCAAAGCGGATGCTCTAACCATTACACCACCGAGTCTGGTTAATGTATACATAACATATGAAGGACATGTTACATAAATGTAAAAATAACGTTACAATTTTTACTATACATTGCCTTATCAAATTTGATTTCACCATACGTAATTCACTCCACGCCACTCGTATTCCTCAAGCATTAAGTTACTGCATAACACGTATGACGTAATAATAAGTGTGAAAAACGTAACTTCCAAGCTCATACCTGGCGATGCTACGGTGTAAGCCGTAATTAATTTAACATTGCATTTTGACATTCCATGCTGATTTACCTTGATGGTGGCGATGGCACAAGTATGACACGAATTAAACCCTCTGTGACGTAGAATCCCTCAGTCAGGACTCAAACGCGAGCTCTCTCAATTCGAGACTTCATTGTTGTTGACATAACTGTGTTTGAACATCGTCTGTAGTCAAAATCAATAACAGTAGCCCAGGTAATGTAATATAACGCGGCCCCACTGTTATTGCTGTGCGCAGAATAAAAGGGATATTATTCTATTTGACTCGTGCACAGTAAAATTGGTTCCTGTTCTTTGAAATAAACCTACACATGTCCAGGGGTGTATATGTATGTATGTACCATATATATATATATGGTACATACATACATATATATATATATATATGGTACATATACACACATTATATATATATATGGTACATACATACATATAATATATATATATATATATGGTACATACATACACATTATATATATATGGTACATACATGCATATAATATATATGGTACATACATACATATAATATATATATATATATATATGGTACATACATCTATCTATAATTCCAGTAATCTCTGTGTGTGTGTGTGTCTGTGTGTGTGTGTGTGTGTGTGTGTGTGTGTTTGTCTGTGACCGCTGTTTCTCGACAACCACGGGTCCGATATACTTGAAACTTGCCAGGTATATTGCTGGGGACCTGAGGATGTGCCTTTTCAAGGTTTCATATTAATCGGAGAAGTAGTTACCGAGCTATGGCGATTTAGCCGTTCGCCGTTCGCTTTGGCTTTGCGAATGGACCAAACCATTCATGTAAATAGAGGGGGGGGGGGGGGGGGGGGTTCTGTGGTCGTTCGCTTTGGCTTTGCGAATGGACCAAACCATTTCATGTAAATAGAGGGGGGGGTTTTGTGGTCGTTACTGCCACGCGGTTTGGAATGTTTTTCCGAACGGGCACCCACGTACGGGCACGTCCTAGTACATATAATATATATATGGTACATACATACATATAATATACATGGTACATACATACATATAATATATATATATGGTACATAATGGTACATATAGCGTATAGCTATATATATAGCATATAGCATATATGGTACATATAGCCTGGGGTTGGCTTAGCGGTTAGGGTGCCGGCTTGGAATCCTGGGTTCGAATCCCAGTCGATCACTGAATTAACGCTAGGGGGATTGACTCAGCCTGACCATCCTTCCAAGGTCGGCAAATTGAGCACCAGCTTGCTGGGATGAATGATCACGGTGTGTACCCCAATCTAGAATAGGTACACCGTATCCCTGCACATCGTAAGAGCGTGACCAAGGGTTGGCATCAGGAAGGAAGGGTTGGCGTCAGGAAGGGCATCCGGCCATAAAAACATTGCCTCAAATAGGGAACCATGATTGTCATGGGGCCCGCAAGGCTAACCCCCACTCTAGCAGGGAAAATGGCCTTAAAACGATCATTCATAATCATTTTTGTACATACATACATATTATATATATGGTACATACATACATATAATATATATATATATTATATGTATGAATGTACCATATATATATGGTACGTACATCCATATAATATATTGTTGCGGTTTTGATTTTGTACAATAAAGGTTAAATTTCCCCTTCATAATTAGTCGCACAACAACACGTAGCCTCGCGATAGTTCAGTTATCTCTTAGTATTTGTGAGCATAGTCCTTTTCCTGTGTTAGTTTTGCGTTGAGTAGAATAATGAGAGTAGGTCCTTTTCATTGCCTCAATTGACTCATGCCGCCTTACGCCTCCTTATGCGCCTTTGGCTTTTTGGCGCGAATTAACATGAGGCAGGCCTGGCAAATCGAGCAGGGACCGAATGCGGGCGGCAGAGAAGCTGACGGTAAGCGCGAGTTGCCAATCAGGGCTCAAAGGGAGTGGCTGCGGCAATGCATCACAGGGTGTGGTTGGAACATTCGAGAGGGCTAAGGGCGTGGCAATAAAACCCATTGCGCGAAGCCCCCACGAGCAGGTCTGCGAAGGGGTGAGCTTGCAAGTTATTAAAGTCCTGGGAGAGTTGAGCAGTTCCATCAGTTATGAGCTCGGGGTGAGCAGTTCTGCAAAGGGAGGCGCTTGACTAAGTTCTGTGAGAGTTGAGTGTTGTACAAGAGAGAAGACGTGCATGAACTAAGTTATAAGCGCTCTTACCAAACTGGACGCTCGGTTGAGCTTGAGGCCGAGCCTCTATTGGGTTACGTGAGTGATAGCGCGCCGGCAACTAAACGCGCTGGGGAAAACCGCCAAACCGGCGAGAGACGCGTACATTTCCCTCCTGCCTCATCTGCCCCTTTGTTCAAGAGACGCGCTACAGAGATCCCTTCCGCCGCCTGCTTGCCTTCATCGCAGGACGTGCTGTGACCGTGGAGAGCCCCGCCGGGCGAAGCCGTTCCTGGATGACCAAGGCAGCGCGTGAACACCATTCTACCTGCATTTCCCCTTTGTGAGTGTGATCGGGCCCATGTCTGGGGATAATATAAGACTGATTAAGGCTGCTCTGTGTCTCTCTGCTTTCTACCGACTTGTACATACTTGTGTAAATACTAATTAAATAGTGTTCTTCCTTTATTCGACCGTCTCGTGTTTTCCATCATTGACTAAGCGTGGTACGAATGAAGCCGCTCGAATCGGGTCCCAATACTAACGGTAATTGCACGGACCACGTGGTACGCAATCCGCTCGGTGTACCCAAATTTCACGTGGCTCGTGCGAGGCTTGATTCCCCGCTTCCGCGGCGGCGCAGGTATTTAGGTACGTGCGAGACTTGTCCCGAAACCCTACCTTGCGTTTGCCCGGGAGGGGCGTTTCAAGTCTCGGTTATGCCGGCCCAGAAAGAACAAGGGGCTTAATCTCCCCTTGGTAAGGGTAGGAAGGGCGGCAGAAAACCGCAACATTTGGTAGTCAGGAGTGGGGATTTGGAACCCTGGACAAAATTTTTGGACACCAAATTGTACAAATTGGCCGTAACATTTGGTGTCAGGGAGTGAGATTGGACCGGGAGTGCGCTTCACGCACTCAAAAGTTACGAGCGACCAAAATTTAGTTATTAAATCCAAAATTTTATATTCGTACCATCGCTAGCCAAGGTGGTCGAATGCCGGTGGGGGTAGATAAGGTAAAATTAATGACTCAGGACCTGCAGAGACAGCTAGTAGTGGAAGCTGAAAAGGGTGCGGCAACTGGTAATGGCGGCACCTCGCACGTGGCGGTGAGGGCCGAGCCCGCTGCGCAAGTGGGGGTTATGGATGAGCAATCATTCATGACTCAACTGTTAGCATTCATGAAAGAGTGGAATTGTGAAATGAAAGAAATGAGGTACGAAGCAAGGTGTAACAGGGACAAATTCACCAAGGAAATGAAAGAAATGGGGGACAAATCAAGAAGGGAAATGAAGGACGAAATTCGGGGACTAAATGATAACATGAATAAAATAAATGAAAGAATGGACCCCTGAGGGTAAACATTAAAAAAGATGAGGGAGGAATCCAGGTGCCATATGGAAAAATTGGGGGAGGACATTGGGTGCAGCACATGTTGAGCGGGAAGGTCGCGGTGGTATGCGACGAGGTGACGCGGTGTGAGGAACGCGTGGAGAGCGAGCTTGGGCAGAGCGCAGCTAAGTTGACCGGGGCTATAGAAATCGCGACGCGGGGTGTAGAAAAACCGACGATCGTCGAATTGGAAAAAAAAATTATGTGCACCAGCGGACGTCAAATAAATGATTATAATTGAAATTGAAGAGACAGAAGAAACAGGAAATAAATCGCGGGAGGTAGAAATTAGATGCGCACAAAGTTTGTATTTGCACCATGATGTCGGGCTTGCTGACTCAATGAAAAGTTTGCAGGTGTTGGTGGGAAAGGAGGTCCTCAAGGTGAGTAGGAATAATGGCGCGAATGTGTTTGGCGCGAAAGGGTTTTTGGTGCGCTTGGGAAAGAAACGAAACCCGGGCGGTCGCGAAGGTCCATTGTGCGGCGTACGAGGGTGACTGGTGCGCATGTGAGAGAAAAGTGTGCACCGGAGCACGAGTGTGTGCGAGAAAAGTGTGTGCCAGAGTGTGCGGTGATGGAGAGTGTAACGGGAGAGTGTGTTACAGAGTGTGAGGGAGAATGCACACCGGACTGTGTGTGGGGAGAGTGTGTTACAGAGTGTGCGAAGGAGTGCACACCCAAGAGCATGGAGAAAAAGTGTGCGATTGGGTGTGCAACAGGAGAGTGCACACCCGTGGGTGTTACAGAGTGTGTAACAGAAAAGTGTGTAATGGAGTTTGTGAAAGGTGTGAGTGCGCCTAGGTGTGCAGGTGTGAGTATGGTGTGTGAGGGAGAATACACACCAGAGGACATGGAAGGAGAGTGTGTAACAGAATGTATGGGAGGTGCAGGGATGCCTGGGTGTGCGAGTGCGGAGTGGGTCGCGAGTGGTGAGAACGCGGCTCAAGCATCGACACCGACCAGGGTAGCGTTTAGCGCGACGAATAGCCGACGTGATCCCTCGGTGAGTTGTGTGCGGTGGGGACTGGCGGGGACCGATGCCATGGCGGTTTTACAAGGACCGCCGTGCACGACCTATGCCGGCCCCCGCCCTGTATGGTTGGTGCCGCGCCGTGGCGGCAAAGACAATCGGCAAGGTTCAAGGGGAGGTAGGAGATTTCTGAGCCGCGCACCCTTGCGGGTGCGGTGCTCCGACCGTGGGCAGTTGTGCCATCGTGCGTGGGACCACGAGGCCCCGCGCCGAGATGGAGACCTGAACCTCGGCCCATCCATGCCTCCTCCCCTGGATCAAAAATGCCGGACGGACACCCCATACAGGCGACCAACCAACCGCATGGATCGCTCGGCCTATCGAAGCCGAGCTGTAATGACGTATTTCCACACGAAGAGGCTCGAGTATAGCGTACTGATGAGGATAGTGTACCCTACGTGGGGGAATGGTGGTTTAACCATTCCTCACATGGTCAGGGCCCATGAGCATTAGATTAGGGGGATGGCTGTGACAGGCACATGGGGGTGCCAGCCATGGTTACCTCCATGGGGCACCCAAGCTAGCCGAGGGAGGGCTAGGATAATGGTAGGGAATTAGAAGACTGTAGGGACAAGATTTAAGTAGTGACACTGTTCCTATCGTGGGGACATAGGTAGCTTAGGTGGATGTTAATGACGAAGGGAGTGCTCAGTTTAAAAGGAAGACGGGGAAGCACGAGTTTTAGGGGAAAAGCAGTTAGATAGATGATGCAGTGTGTATGAGGAATTGGTTGAGAATAACTGGAGTTGTGTGTTGAGAACAAATGGAACTGTGTTGAGGTGTATGGAAAGAGGTGTGTAAGGTGTAAGCACAAAAGGTGTGCGAGGAAAAAAAGGGGTGTGAGATAAATGATGAGAATGCTTGGTGTGGGAATAAAAGGTGTGGAATGCATGGTGCGGAGGATTGAATGGGGGAAGAGGGGAACCCATTCGCGAAAGCCCAGGGGGGCAGGGGGGGTAGCATAAAGCCAGGTAGAGGGTATAGGCAAAATTTGTATGGATATTGACACCTGTGGTGCGGGTAGTGGCAAAGTAGTGCTTTGGAGGGTGCGTGAGACTGTGGAATGGCTGGGCATGTGGTTTAATTGGTGCGTATGGTTATTGGGGCACTCCGCCACTGGTAGTTTGTCGGCCAGGTGAGGCGCAGGTAGGCTCTGGGAGCCAGTTAGGGTAGTTGTGAGTAGTTGTTGAGTGGGGCCCGAGGATCCAAAGGAAGGAACCGGGTTGCCCAATGCCAAGGTGGGCATCAGGGGGTAAAGTGCCAGGAGGGGCCTTCCCCAGTTAGTTAGTCACAGGAGCAGGTAAGCTCGGGTGGTGACTTCAGTGGCGGAGGTGCGCAGGTCGTTGGACCTGTTAGTGGAGCCACACGATCCAGCCCCGAAATTGTGCAAAGGCACAGAGTGAAAATTTGTGGGAGTGAGACCCAAATTTAAAGGGCACCGCAGAGTGGACAATGGGATTTCGGTTTTTAGAACCACATAGTTTAAAGAGGCCGCTTGGCAGGGTATGACCCCGGGTAGTTTAAAAGTAAATGTCATTAGTGTCATTAGGAGATGAGAAATCCCTTCGCGCCATCCACAGCCATTCACCAAGGAGGACGAAGCTCCACAGCAGGACCAAGTGAACTGTTTGAGTGGTAAAGACGCATCATGACGTAATGGGACATTGTGTTTGTTCCATTCCTTCCTTCCTGGGAGGGATTGAGAGAGGAATTTGGAATAGAGGGGGATATGGGAGACAAGACGTAGAAACGAATTTGTAAATACAAGGAAGGGCTAGGATAGTGTAAGCCGACGATGGGGGGGTACAGACGGATAGGGACGAGCCTGATCTGCTCGCTCTTCCGCGCCCCTCACACTGCATTACCTTGTTTTGCTGTGTACCTTTGCGCCCTTTCCGCTTTGCTGGTCGTGCTTTGTCTCTCCCCCCACCCCAGGACCATTTTGGAGGTGGAACTGTGCAGCACCAGCGACCTGTGCAGCATAGCTGCTGCACTTTGCTACATCCGTGCAGCCGAACTGCGCAGCATTTGCTGCCATATCATTGTGTTGTAACTTTGCTGCACATGTGCAGCACTTTGTTGCCTCAAACACTTTGCTGCACATTATTACACTTATGGACCACAAGTTTTGTGGCATTGCACCTCTGCTGTGCAGAAACTTGCTGCAAATTCACCTTGCATCTTCGGACCACTTGTTTTGAGTGGCATGAATGTCACGCAGTCGGACAACATGAGGATGGCCCTGCTGGCAAAATAAAAGCATTTGTTGTGCATTTTTATGATGGTGTGCTAGGAATGAGAAGAATTGTAAGTTTAGTTAGCCCTGAAGAGCAGGAATGGCCTATATGCCAGTCCGGGGGCTAGCCGGTTTGATATATGCACACAGAAGAAGCAAGAAGCAAGATGCAAGAAGCAAGCAGCAAATGTGATGATGATGAGTGTGTTTTTATGCTTTGCTGTGCTTTCTCTCCCCTCCAATCTTCTTTCCAAAAAGGAAAGGTCCTGGGTCATAGAACTGTAAATAAGGTTAAGTTTTTTGTGCTTGTATATGAAATGCTGCCCACCGGCTATATGTTTGGCTTGACAAATTCCGGATTCGGTTAATTGTGGGTGTGATTCTGTTAGAGAAGCTACTCAATGCAATAGGGGGTACATATTTAGTGTTTTAAAACTGTCGCATACACGGGTTAGAGTAAATGTTAGGGGGAACCACATCTATATGTCACATATAAAAGTAAAAGTTAATTTTCCAGATCATTCTCAAAACCGGTCGTTCCATTTTTGTTCGGTTCGACTCGGGGACGAGTCTGACGAGGCAGAGGGGTAGTGTTGAGGTTTTGAGTTTTGGACAATAAAGGTTAAATTTCCCCCTCATAGTTAGTCACACAACAACACGTAGCCTCGCGATAGTTCAGTTATCCCTTAGTATTTGTGAGCATAGTCCTTTTCCTGTGTTAGTTTTGCATTGAGTAGAATAATGAGAGTAGGTCCTTTTCATTGCCTCAATTGCTTTATGCCGCCTTATGCCTCCTTATGCGCCTTTGGCTTTTTGGCGCGAATTAACACGAGGCAGGCCTGGCAAATCGAGCGGGGACCGAATGAGGGTGGCAGAGAAGCTGACGGTAAGCGCGAGGCGCAAATCAGGGCTCAAGGGGAGTGGCTGCGGCAATGCGTCACAGGGTGTGGTTGGAACATTCGAGAGAGCTAAGGGCGTGGCAATAAAACCCATTGCACGAAGCCCCCACGAGCAGTTCTGCGAAGGGGTGAGCTTGCAAGTTATTAAAGTCCTGGGAGAGTTGAGCAGTTCCGTCAGTTATGAGCTCGGGGTGAGCAGTTCTGCAAAGGGAGGCGCTTGACTAAGTTCTGTGAGAGTTGAGTGTTGTACAAGAGAGAAGACGTGCATGAACTAAGTTATAAGCGCTCAAACCAAACTGGACGCTCGGTTGAGCTTGAGGCCGAGCCTCTATTTGGTTACGCGAGTGATAGCGCACCGGCAACTAAACGCGCTGGGGAAACCCCCAAGCCGGCGAGAGATGCATACATTTCCCTCCTGCCTCATCTGCCCCTTTGTTCAAGAGACGCGCTACAGAGGTCCCTTCCGCCGCCTGCTTGCCTTCATCGCGGGACATGCTGTGACCGTGGAGAGCCCCGCCGGGCGAAGCCATTCCTGGACGACCAAGGCAGCGCGTGAACACCATTCTACCTGCATTTCCCCTTTGTGAGTGTGATCGGGCCCGTGTCTGGGGATAATATAAGACTGATTAAGGCTGCTCTGTGTCTCTCTGCTTTCTAGCGACTTGTACATACTTGAGTAAATAGTAATTAAATAGTGTTCTTCCTTTATTCGACCATCTCATGTTTTCCATCATTGACTAAGCGTGGTACGAATAGAACTGCTCGAATCGGGTCCCAATTCTATCGGTAACTTCACGGACCACGTGGTAAACAATCCGCTCGGTGTACCCAAATTTCACGTGGCTCGTGCGAGGCTTGATTCCCCGCTTCCGCGGCGGTGCAGGTATTTAGGTACGTGCGAGACTTGTCCCGAAACCCTACCTTGTGTTTGCCCGGGAGGAGCGTTTCAAGTCTCGGTTACGCCAGCCCAGAAAGAACAAGGGGTTTAATCACCCCTTTGTAAGGGTAGGAAGGGCGGTGGAAAACCATAACAATATATATGGTACATACATACATATAATATATTGTTGCGGTTCGGAGAATGTACATATTTGATTAAGAAAGGTTAAAGGTTTTGCCCCCATAGTTAGTCCACATGCAACACGTCGGTCACCTTAGAACGTTAGTTATTTCTTAGTATATGTGAGATAAGGCCATTTCCAATAGTGACATCTGCGTTGTGTAAAACAAATAAGAATAGGCTCCTTCCATTGTGCCTCCACCCTCCAAATTCCACCTCGTTGGGCAGAATCCATCCCACACCCCATTTGACAACTCACAGTTTGTTACGCTTGGGATGCTCGCAGTTTGTTACGCTTTGGCTACCAGCAGCGTTTGCTGCTCTTGGTTTGCTGGTTTGCTGGAACTAGCCCAGTGACACGAGGTAGGCCCAAAAAGGGGGTGGAGTGGCAGCGAGGCTGAGATCAGGATCGGCAGCAGGGGGACGGTAAGGACCACCAGCCAATCAGGGCTGAGGCGACATCGCCTGACAGGGTGTGGATAGAGGATCCAGAGGGTTCGCTGGGGGGCGCTATATAACCGCGAGGACAAAGCCCATACACAGGACTTACCAGAGGACTTACCAGAAGACTCGCGTGATAAGGGCTGATGCGCACGAGAGGACTGAAGGAAGTGCGCTTGGCTTTGTAAGAAGACTTATGCGGTTTATGAGGATGGGAGTATATGCGCTTTACAAAGGACTTGCACGATTGCGCTTTGATCATGAGGACTGTCACGTTTGGCATTGATTGCAAGAACTCGTTGGGGATTCGGCTTTGGGCTTGCTGGAAGCGCATCGAAAGCGCTAGTATTTCTATTACGTATGCGGCCGTGAGCCGCGAAGTAACCGCTAGCGCAGCCTACCGATCCCCCCCATATAATTGTCCGATCCGCGCCAACGACATGCGGAGAGCTTGCCTGCCGTCTACCATCTTCGTCGTTGTATGAGTCGGGGACCGGAGCGAGCTGTGGACATCATCCCTGGACATTCAACCCCGACCATCTACATCCCCGTGTGAGTGTGTGTGTGTGTGTGTGCGGGCCCGTTTGTCTGGGGATAAGTATAAGACTGTTATTAAGGCTGCCCTGTGTATTCTGTACTTCTCCTTCTTCCTGTGTAAATAATTAATAAACCAATCTGTTCTTCCTTTTCCTCTTGATTCGACCGTTTTAGTGATTTCTCCATTGGGTAAATGTGGCACGATTAGGAACCGCTCCAATCGGGTTAGTTCCTGTTAATGGTCCGAATCGCGGCTCGCTATTGCTCGGCGTGTCCACTAAAACCGTGGTTCGGGCGGGGTTATTTCCTTGCTTCCCGGGAGGCACTGGTAATTAGGTAATAGGACTAATTTGACCTACCACCCTATTCAGCGCTGACCGGAAGGAACGTGATAGCCCTGGATCACGTCGGCTAGATAAAAGACAAGGGGATTCATCCCCCCTTGGTAAGGGGAAGGCCGACGTTTGAGATCTGCAACAATTGGTGTCAGGAGTGGGATTGGGCCCGTAGTGCGCCTAATGCACTCAAAATTACAAGTGGACCGAAATTTATAAAGAACCAAATTAAATTGTGCCATGGATAGTCAAGGCGGTCGGATGCCTGTGGGGGTAAATGAGGAAGATGAGGAGGTAGAATCGACCCAGGACCCTCGGGAAGAAGTAGAAGAAATGGAGGATGCAATTAATGAGGGTGCATCAGTAGAGGTAGCAGGTGAAGAAAATGGCTGCACCTCGCATGAGGCGGCGAGAGCCGCGCCCGCAGCGCCAATAGATATGGACCTCTTTATGATACAACTCAGGGCGTATATGGGAGAACAATTGGATAAAATGAGGGACGAAGTAAGGGGTAGCGAGGGTGAGTTGACTAGAAAAATGGATATCCAAAGTGACAAATCCACCCGGGAAATAAATAATTTGGAAAAACAAAATGGGAGAGCAATTGGGAAATCAAATTGGGGGATTAGAAAGCAAATTGGGGGGATTAGAAAGCAAATTGGGGGGCCAATTGAAGGACGTGGGTGGCCAAATGGGAGAAATAAACGGGGGGCTAACGGGGTTGGAAAGCAGGATGGGCACCCAAGAGAATCGAATGAAAGGGATGAAAGACTGGTTAAAAGGGTGTGGTAGCAGAATAGGTGGTCAAATAAAAAAGATGGGGAAGGACATAGACCGCAGGTCGAGTGGGAGAGGCACATTGGTACACGAAGGGGTAGCGCGATGTGAGCAGCGTGGGGAAAGTGAGTTAGAGCAAAGCACAGCCAGGTGGACCGGGGTAGAAATCGTGACACGGGGTATAGAAAAGCAGACGGCTGCTGAATTGGAAAATTTTATTTTATGTGCGCCAGCGGCCGTCGAGCTTAATAAGGAAAAATAAATTATAATCGAAATTGGGGCTGAAGAGACGGCAGACTTAGAAAAGCAATCGCGGGAGGAAGGAATGGAATATGTACAAAGTCTGCATTCGCATTGTGATGTCATGCTGCCTAACCCCAATGGAAGTTTGCAGTTGGTGCAGGAGAGGAGGATCCTCAAGGTGAGCAGGATTGTGTATGGTGCGAAAAGGTTTGGCGCGAAAGTGTTCGGCGCGAAAGGATTTTTCGCGCGCTTGGGATCCTGACGTCACCCAGGCGCTTGTGGAAGGTCCGTGGTGCGCTGTGTGAAAGTGAATGGCGTGCATGTGCAAACGGCACCGAAGCGTGAGTGTGAAACAGAGTGTGAAACCGAGAGTGAGAGTGGGTGCGACACAGAGTGTGAGTTGGCTGAAGAGAGTGTGCGAGGATGCACACTAGAGCGTGTTGGAGAGAGTGTGTGGGGATGCACACCAGAGCGTGTGATTGGGTGTGCCGCAGGAGATTGCACACCCGTGGGTAGGTGTGCGATGAGTGGGTGTATGCAGGAGTGCACACCCATGGTTGTTACAGAGGATGTAACGGAGTGCGCGAGTGGAATGAGTGCACCAGGGTGTGCGCGAGGATGTGTAGTAAGGGAGTGTGTGAGCGGCGTGAGTGCGCCTGAGTGGTGTGCACCTGAGTGTGAAAGAAAAGAGAGTGCACGGAGAGAGAGTGCAGGAGTAGAATGCATGGAGTGTATGGGAGGCGCTGGAGCGCCGTGATTTGTGAGTGTAGAACGGGTCGCGTGTGGATGTGAGAATGCGACTCGAGCATCGACGCAGACCGGGGCAGCGTTTAGGGCGACGTAAAGCCGACACGAGCTCTCGGTGCGCGGGGTGCTTTGTGTGCTGTGGGAGCCGGCGGAGATCGTTGCCGCGGTGGCGTGCACGATTCGGGCCGGGTCCCGCCCTGTATGGTCGGTGCCGTGCCGTGGCGAAAGGGGAAAATGGCACGATTCGGGGGGAGGAAGACCAGGTCGGACCTTCGCCCCCTGGCGGGTGCGGTGCTCTGGCCGGGGGAGGTTGGGTCATCGTGCCGGAGACCGGAAGGCTCCGTGCCAGGATGGTGCCTGGAACCTCGGTCCGAGTATGCCTCCTCCCCAGAATCGAAAATTCCGGACGGACCCAATCAACAGGAGACAGACCACCAGTATGCATTGCTCGGCTTTTCGAAGTCGAGCTGTAAAAATGTATTTCCGCACCGAGAGGCTCCAGTATAGTGGACGATTAGAAATGGCAGTAGTGATGGCGAATGGTAGTTTACCATTCACTTGGGGCAAAGGAGCAGTAGACTTATGGGGTTTGGTAGTGAGAACTAGCCAGGGCGGGCTAGGATAATTGTTAGGGACTTAGAAGTGACTTTAGGAGACTGAGATTTAAGTAGAGACATTGTACAGGTAGAGGGGACGTAGAGAGATTAGGTGGATGATAATGATGGGGGATGTGCTTAGTGTAAAGGGAAGACAGGAAAAGCACTAGTATTAGCGGGAAGTAGTTAGGAAGATGATGCTGTGTGTGTGAGTATGAGGATGCGCTTCAGGCGCAAATGAGGAATTGGGAATGAGAATCTTTGTGGTGAGAGTGAGCAAATGAGGCATTGGTCGAGAATGGTTGTGTGTGTGAGTATGGAATGGAACTTGGTGAAATGAGGCAATGGATCTTGGTGAAATGAGGCAATGGTCTGGGATGACCGAAGAAAGTGTATGGCTGGAGTATTGTGGACAAGTGTAAGTGTATTGAGTGATTGGCTTGCATGGGGTGCAAGTGAGAATACTGAGTGGTGTGGAATAAATGGTGTGGAGTAAATGGTGTGCGGAATGAGTGGTGTGGAGTGCATGGTGCGAAGGAGTTGATGGGGGAAGGTGGACCCCTTCCCGAATACCCGGGAGGGTAGTTTAAAAGTAGGTAGAGGGAGTAGGTAAATTGTTTGGATATTGACATCTGTGGTGCGAGTAGTAGCAAGTTGTTGCTTTGAGGGGTGCATAAGTGAGTGGAATGGCTGGGCTTGTGGGCTTAATTGGTAAGTATGGTTAAATGAGCACTCCGCCACTGGTAGTCTGTTGGCCATGTGAGGCCGCAGGTAGGCTCTGGGAGCCAGGTAGTGTTCAGTGTAGCGTTCAATGGGGCCCGAGGATCCAAAGGGAGGACCCGGGTAGCCCAATGCCAAAGAGGGCATTAGCGGGGTGAGAGAGCCAGGAGGGCCTTCCCGGAGTTAGGGTAGTTGAGGAGCTAGGCAAGCTCGGGTGGCGACTTCAGTGGCAGAGGTGCACAGGTAAGTAGGACCTGCTGGTAGAGCCACACGACCCAGACCCGAAATTGTGCGAGGGCACAGTAGGAAAAATTGGGGGAGTGAGACCCCAAATTTGAAGAGCACCACAGGATGGTCAATGGGAATTGGTTTTTTGACGCATAGTGTAAAGAGGCCAATTGGATTGGCAGGGCAAGACCCCGGGTAGTGTAAAGAGAGTTAATGTCAATTTGAGGATAGTTAAGATGAAATCTCTTCGCACCATCCACATCCACTCACCGAGGTGACAGGACTCCACACCAGGTTTTTGCAAATGTTTGGAATCAAAGACGCATCATGACGTGGGTGAGACATTGTGTGTATTCCATCCTTTCCTTCTTGGGAGGGATTGGATGACGAATTTGGTTTAGGGGGAGATATGGGAGACGAGACGGTAGAGACGGAATTTGTAAAGTGTAAATACGGGGAAGGGCAAGGGTAGTGTAGATTGACATGGGGGGTCACGTACGGCTAGGGACGAGCTTTCTCCGCTCGCTCTCCCACGCCCCTCATGTTGCATTACCTTGTTTTGACGTGTACCCTTGCGCCCTTTCTCCTGCTAACCTCTGCTTTGTCTTTCGTCCCCACCCATGGACCCATTACCTTTTGTTGAGGGGAGTGTGCAGGTGCCCTGAGCGGTGTGGCTGCACCCTTGCACTGCACCCTGCTACCTGTTTCCCGCACCGGTACACCATATGGACCACACGTTCTGTGGCCGGGCACCTTTGCTGGGCAGACAATGGCGGCAAATGTTATCTTTCCCTGCGGACCACTGTGTTTCAGTGGAATCAATGCCATGCAGTCGGACCACCTAAGCTGGCCCTGCTGGCCAAAATAAAAAGCGGGCACGGTTTGTGCCTTTTTATATATCTTTGGTGTGTCAGGACAAGAAGACTGTAAGTTTTGATGGTGGCACACTGAAGATGAAGCAGGAAGATGTCACCGCCAAGCAGCCAACCAGGCACAACACAACATTCATTATTATTGAAATGTGATGATTGCGCATTTTGGTGCTTTTTGTGCATTTTGTTTATTTTTATGCACATGGTGTATGGTGTATTGGTGCAGTGCATTGCATTCGGTGTTTCTTCTTTTCAAAATTTATTTTCTCTTTCCCACAAAAAGGACAGGTCCTGGGTTGTAGTATTGTAAATAATTAGTAGTATTGTAAATAACATGCTCCCCACTGGCTTCATGTATAGTTTGAGGATTCTTTCCGTAATTCGGTTAATTGTGGGCGTGAGTCAGTTAGTTAGTACACAACGCATTAGGTGGGACATATCTAGTGTTTAAAACTGTCGCACACAGGGTGTTAGGTTAAATGTAGAGGGAAACTACACCTAAGTGTCACACTAATTAAAAAGTAGTCCTGACCCTTGCATCAGAACTGGTCGGGCTCACTGGTGTGTGGGTCCGGCTCGGGGACGAGCCTGGCGAAGGAGGGGTGCAGTGTTGCGGTTCTGAGAATGTACATATTTGATTAATAAAGGTTAAAGGTTTTGCCCCCATAGTTAGTCCACATGCAACACGTAGGTCACCTTAGAATGTTAGTTATTTCTTAGTATATGTGAGATAAGGCCATTTCCAATAGTGACATTTGCGTTGTGTAAAACAAATAAGAATAGGCTCCTTCCATTGTGCCTCCACCCTCCAAATTCCACCTCGTTGGGCAGAATCCATCCCGCGCCCCATTTGACAACTCACAGTTTGTTACGCTTGGGATGCTCGCAGTTTGTTACGCTGTGGCTACCAGCAGCGTTTGCTGCTCTTGGTTTTCTGGTTTGCTGGAACTAGCCCAGTGACACGAGGTATGCCCAAAAAGGGGGTGGAGCGGCAGCGAGGCTGAGATTGGGATCGGCAGCAGGGGGACGGTAAGGGCCACCAGCCAATCAGGGCTGAGGCGACATCGCCTGACAGGGTGTGGCTAGAGGTTCCAGAGGGTTCGCTGGATGGCGCTATTTAACCGGGAGGACAAAGCCCTTACACAGGACTTACCAGAGGACTCGCGTGATCAGGGCTGATGCGCACGAGAGGATTGAAGGAAGTGCGCTTGGCTTTGTAAGAAGACTTATGTGGTTTATGAGGACGGGAGTATATGCGCTTTACAAAGGACTTGCACGATTGCGCTTTGATCAAGAGGACTGTCACGTTTAGCATTGATTGCAAGAACTCGTTGGGGATTCGGCTTTGGGCTTGGTGGAAGCGCATAGAAAGCGCTAGTATTTCTACTACGTACGTGGCCGTGAACCGCGAAGTAGCCGCTAGCGCAGCCTACCGATCCCCCCCATATAATTGTCCGATCCACGCCAACGACATGCGGAGAGCTTGCCTGCCATCTACCATGTTCGTCGTGGTACGAGTCGGGGACCGGAGCGAGCTGTGGACATCATCCCTGGACCTTCAAACCCGACCATCTACATCCCCGTGTGGATGTGTGTGTGTGTGTGTGTGTGTGTGTGTGTGTGTGTGTGTGTGTGTGTGTGTGTGTGTGCGGGCCCGTTTGTCTGGGGATAAGTATAAGACTGTTATTAAGGCTGCCCTGTGTATTCTGTGCTTCTCCTTCTTCCTGTGTCTATAATTTAATAAACCAATCTGTTCTTCCTTTTCCTCTTGATTCGACCGTTTTAGTGATTTCTCCATTCGGTAAACGTGGCACGATTAGGAACCGCTCCAATCGGGTTAGTTCCTGTTAACGGCCCGAATCACGGCTCGCTGTCGCTCGGTGTGTCCACTAAAACCG
>NC_136268.1:114202510-114220119 GCF_964187855.1 Myxine glutinosa | reverse complement strand
ACATATATACATATACATATACGTATACAGGAATGTATACATGAATTTGAAATGGATTCATTTATATATTTATATATATATATATATATATATATATATATATATATATATATATATATATATATATGTATGTATATATATATATATATATATATATATATATATATATATATATATATATATATTGTTACAAACGCGGTTTTAGATGTTAGTTTACCGAGCGGTTTGGTATTACCGCGTCCGAACAGTTACTCCCCGATTAGAACCCGATCCCGCCCGACGTTGACCAAATCGCGCTATGCTAAATCAATGAAGGAAAGGACACAACGGCTGGGATTAATGCAACGACACAAGGGGTACAGTTCTCAAGACCTCCGGAGAGGATATAATTGGTGATGCAGAAACGGGTAGATTACACGGTAAGAGGTAAAGCACAGAAAAGATGGGCACTTAGACACAGTCTTATCTTATCCCCGACAGACCACAGACAAACGGGACAAGACTGACTTACACAGGGATTGATGGCAAGGAAGGACAGGCAGTCGATAGCACAAGGTGCACCTTGGCTCAGGGGCAGAATCAACACGGTCCGGTCCAGAGATGCGGGGAGGTATTGTCGCGCTCGGAGGTGGCGTCTTCTCTCTCCAAGCTGAGGGCGCATCTGACGTCACCTCCCTCTTCCTGCGCATGCTCAGCGGGGAGTGACACGCCCTCGGCTCGTTGTCTCCGCCCCAGATGGAATCGGTCCGCCGCTTCTATTGGGTGCGGGGGGTTACCGGGCTCCGCCCTTGACGAGGAGCTGACAGCGAGCCCCTGCGTGGTAACCCCGTCGGAGCACATGTTCAATGGCGGCTAACCAAGCCGGAGTGAGGACGCACACTCCCCGCGCTGCCGCCGCTGTTGTTGTTGTTGTTGTTGTACCATGAGGAAGAGCTGCGGGGGAGGTATTGGGAGGTCCTAAACTTTCTAACGGTGCCATACAATCACATTCTGGTGCAACGAAGAGTCAGAATTAATGGAAACGAGTCCTTAACTGACATAGACTAAGAATAACTAGCAAGATGTCCTATAGTTGTCTACGTGAGATGCGGTGGACCTGGATGCGACATTTAATGGGGGAAATAGGGGAAGGTCGGGTCTACAGAGTGTTGTTTACAGAAAATGGGACTAGGGAATGGGGGATTGGGGATAGTTGGGAAGTATTGGGGAAATAGGGGAATATTTACAAGTGGATATGGATGGAGGCCAATCTCATATCCGCAACATTGCACCCTTCTCTACCTCGGGGCGTCCCGACCCGATAAATTTTTACTTACTTTAGTGTGGCACTCAGATGTAGTTCCCTCTACTATTAACTCAACCCTGAGTGCGACAGTTTTACAGATGTTCACAAATGAGTAAATATGTCCCCCTGCGACGTTGCACCCTTCTCCTCACAGAAACACACCCACAGGATAACCGAATCGCGGAAAGAATCCTCAAACTAAACATACAGCCGGTAGGGAGCATTATTTACACAAGACTGATATTTACACTACGATCCAGGACCTGCTCTTTGAGGAACACATGCAGATGTTATGCATAGAGAGAGAGCACGCATGCCAGCATCGATACACCAACCCACGAGTGCCCTGTGGCCCTACGGCCTTTAATAATGTGCAGAGCACCCCGTCCAAGCACCAAAAGCACCACCCCATACATACAGTCAGCACCATCCGGTGCACCAATAAAGTGTTCAATAATCACCGGTGGTGTCGCAGCCGGCCGATGTTCTGCCGCTGGTCTTGCCTTCATGTGGTGTACTTGGCCTTCGGGCTTCTTTAAAAATAAAGAAAGGCGCCAACCGCGTCCATTTCTAAATTGTGGCCGTCAGGGGGGCCAACTATAAGTGGTTCACCTGTATGGCATAGGTGCCACGTTGACCCAGAGGTCCAGCAACGGGTGGTGCTTGCCCGCAAAAGAACTGCGGTCCATGGTGGGCGGCCACAAAAATTGCGGTCCATATGGTGTATCGATCCAGGCAGCAAGCAGCGAAAGTGCAGGCCCACAACTGCAGAGCCAGCACCTCTCTCTCCTCTCTCCCTGCCCCAAAGCCAGATCCTCGGAGGTGGGAGACAAAAAGAAGCAAGTGAGTAAGGTGGTAAGGGCACAAAAGTGCACGCAATACAAGGTAATGCACACTGGGGGCACATGGGAACCAGGTGAGACAGGTACGTTCCTACCGTACGCCCCACCCCCCACCAGGTAACCTACATTGCCCCTCCCTTACCCCTTACTGTATCCACAAAACACAACACTACCCATAAACATCTACTTTACAAATCAACAACCGTCCCTACTGTCTTCCCCGTTCCTCCCATAAACCAAATTCGTCTTCTCTCCCTCCTAACCAATCAAATTTGCCATTTCCAACTCCACATCAAAATTTGCCATCACCAATTCATCATCAGTCCCTCCTAGGGAGGGAGAGATGGAATCACCCCAATGTCTCATCCACGTCGTGATGCGTCTCACAAATCCAACAGCAATTCTCATTTCCTGCAACACAGAACAAAGAAACACAGGTGTGGAGTCATCATCATCACCTCAGGTAAGTGGCTGCGTATGGTGCGACAGGTTCATCAATCCTAACTATTTCCTAAATGACTTTAACAACTTTACATTACCCGGGGTCTTTCCCTGCCAATCCATTGGCCAACTTACACTATGGGTTCTAAAAACCAATTCCCATTGACCAAACTGTGGTGCTTCTCAATTTGGGGTCTCACTCCCCCGATTCAACACTCGGTGCTCTCGCACAATTTCTGGGCTGTGACGTGTAGCTCTCCCAGCAGGTCTACCCACCTGCACACCTCCACCACTGTAGTTGCCACCCGAGCTTACCTGCTCCTCACCCTAACCTAACTAACTGGGGAAGGCCCTCTCGCACTCTCACCCCCTCAGTGCCCTCTCTGGCACGGGCTGCCCGATCCACACCCGGGATCCTCAGGCACCCACTGACACTATCGGCTCCCAGAGCCCACCTGCGGCCTCACCTGGCCGACATCCTCACAGTGGTGGAGTGCCCAAACCAACTACACACACTAACAGGCTACACGCCCAGCCATTTCCACAACACTAATGCACCCATCCACAATACCATTCTGCAACCGCACCACAAATGCCAATATCCAACCACAATTTACCTATACCCTCTACCTAACACTTACACTACCCGCCCCGGGTACTCGTGAAAGGGGTCCACTCTTCCCCCATCCACACCTTCGCACCATGCACACCACTCCGTACCACTTACTCCAACTCTCTCCACACCACTCATTCCAATACTCCATGTACTCCACACACCTGTACTTGCACACCTGTGCTCTCATACTTGGTGCCGCCTGCACCCTTCTCTCCCCTAAGCGCATTCGCGCTGATCCACAACACTCACCACTCATACACTGCTCCACACTGCTCCACACACCTGTCCAGTTCTCACACAGCATCATCTCATCTAACTACTCCCCTCTGAAACTTGCGCTTCCCAGTCGTCCCTTTAAACTATTGGTTCCCACATCATTGTCATCCACACTAAACTACCTGCGTCCCCACTACAGGTATCAGTCACTAACTAATCTTAACGTTACCTAATGTCATCTTCGCTAGATCCCTACAATATAACCTAACCCACCCGGGCTAGTTTTCACTGCCATAAACCCCATAAGCTACAGCGCATTTGCCCCACGCATGGGAAGGGTGGCAGGGATGCCACCCTTACCCACCGGGCCCATCGCTCATCAATCCCCCAGTCCTCTGGCACTAATAAGCCCCCCTTATTCAGAGGTACTGGGTCCCGCCTCGGCATCTAAAGCCGAGGCAATCCACGGGGGCGCCTGCTCGCAGGTGTAAGGCCTTCTAGTTTCCCGGGGTCTGGCGGGGGGGGGTGTCTGGGGTCGGCTAACCCGCTCCCCCCTGGGCGGAGTTAAGGACCTCAACCGCCGGGGATCATCCCGGCGCGTGGCTCGACAGTGCCGCGCCAGGTGACCCAGACGGTTGCAAGTATAGCACCTCACTTGATAAGGTGCTTGTCTCCGGAATTCCAAATTCCCCCCCCTGTAGGTCCGAATTGGATTACCCGCTCGTGGTCCACCACGGGCCACCTCCGGGGCCGCCTGCCATGGTCCAGGTCCCGCCAGGCGCTGGTCCACCAGCCTCCGGACCATGCCCGCCAGGTCAGGACTCACGTCGGGGGCGGGCCCCCTAAGGGGTCCGCCCTCCATCGGGGGTCCCACCTGGCGGACCGCCATTGCGTGACGCTCGCTCCCCCGGGCCAGGGGCCTCGCTGCTTCCCAATGGGCCGCAGCGTCAGCCGCCTGGCTCAGAGTCTGCGGGCGCCACATGGTGAGCTGTTGCCGGAGCTCAATATCCGGGAGGGCCTGGATAAAATGGTCCAGCGCCAGGCTTTCCCGGGAATCCGCTGCCATGCTAGCATGTGCGATCCCCACTGCGCGGCGAATGTCGTGGGCAAGTTCCCCGATGGCTTCCTGGGGCTTGCGTTTTCGCAGCGCGAGCTGAGCTTTAACAAGCTCGCTCTGCTGTTCAATGCCGAATCGATTAATTAGGGCGTCGCGGAGGGCTGGCAGGGTGAGAGCACCCGGTGGTAATGCCGTCAGCACCTCCGCCGCCGCGCCGCGCAATGCGGCCACCAGGTGTACTCCACCTTCGTCCTCACCCCAACCGTTGCCCTTACACACACAGTCAAACTGCGCCAGGTACGCGCGTAGATCACTCTTGCCGTCATACGGCGCGAGTGGGACCTTGTGGGACCACCTCGTATGCGAGTCGTTGCCCGCCTGCCGGACCCCGTGCGTCGCCCCTTGCGGGGTCAGCGCGGGGCCGAACCGGCCGGGCCCCCACAGTACATTACCCCCTAGGGGCTCTCGTGCCTCCCCTGTCCCTCTAAAAACTACCCCTGTTGGTGTCGATGCATGGGTCACACTTCCGCAACCCGCTACCCATTCCATACCACCACCACCTTGCTCACCCACACCTCACACCTCTCCCATCACCGGACCCTCTTGCTCGCACCCTCGTTCCATACCCTCCGGACCAGCCATACACCTCACTCTTGGCCTCTCACGAACATCCGGGTCTATCTCGACCCCCAAGCTTATTAAATCACCTGGCGCATCATACGCACGACCATATTGGTCACCACTTACACCGGGTCCTCTTTCTCTTCGCTTCTCCTCCATCACCTGCGAATCCCTCATCCGGTTAATGAGCACATCATCACGATCCGAACACAGACTTTGGACCAATTCTTTTACTTCTTCCTTTATCTCTTTCTTATCCTCTCTCCGTCGCTTCTTAATTTCGCTCACCCCTTCTTCCACTTCTTCTAATTTCTGCTTCACCTCCTTCATCTCCTCGTGCGCCCCCTTAAGTTCTTCCTCTAACTCCACCTTATTTTTTTCTATGTGCTCCCGCACCTCCCGCTCTTTAACCTCCATCACCTCTACCACTTTGTTCATTTGCCTCGTCAGGTCCTCATGTACCATCTGACACTCTTTTTTAATTACCCCTACGTCCTTTTTCATCTCCTTCTGTGTCGATTTTAAACCCTCTATTACCGCTGTTGCCTTCTTTACCTGTCCCCCAACTCCTTTTGTCCCACTGTCAGTTGTTCTACTCCCAGCGTCAACTCCTCTATACCACCTTGCAATTTTACAGTCCCCTTTCTCACCTCCTTCTCCATGCGCTCCTTACAGTGCCTCACCTCCTCGCGCACTCCTCCGACCTCCTCACTCACCCCTCTTCTGATCTCTTCTCCCATCACTTGCATCTCCTGCCCAGATGCCACCCTCATCTGCTCCATTTCCTCCCTGTGAGCATCCAATTTAGTTTCTACCCCCATTCTGACCCCCTCTATCTGCTGCCCCATTTGTTTAACTTCCCTTTCCGCTTGGTCCCTCATGTCCCTCAATTTGCCTTCCATACTGTTTTCTAACCCCTCTAACCCCTTTTGCATCCCTTCCATTTGATTCTCTTGAGCGGCCATTCTGTTTTCTACCCCCATTAACCCATTTTTCACCTCTTTTATCCCGTTGTCTAACCCCTCAAATTTGTCGTCTAACTTCCCAAATTTCTTGTCTAATCCCTTAAAATTATTGTCTAACCCCTCACCGGTACCCCTCGCTTCGTCCCTCATTACCCCCATTTGCTCACTCTGAGCCTCCATCCGGTTCCCCATTACCCCCATTTGGCCCTCCAATCGCTCACCCTGAGCATCCATCCGGTTCCCCATTACCCCCATTTGCTCACTCTGAGCCCTCATTTGCTCACTCTGCAGGTTGAGGGATGCCTGCATTTGTACCATAAATTGCTCCATGAGGGCCTGCATTTGGGCCATCCCTCCCACTTGTGCAGCGGGTGCGGCCGCCGTAGCAATGTGCAAGGCGCCATTTTGCGTGCCCGCAACCTCGTGCGCGAGGCCGCCATTTTGTGCATCTGCCGCCCTCACTGCTTCGCTCTCCTCATGTCCCTCATGTCCCTCAATTTGGTCCTGGATCGACCCTGCCTCACTCTCCTCTACCGGAACCCAGCCGTCTTGATCCGCCATAGCGCGACTTTCAAAATTCGGGTTTTTATTTTTGTAAAACAAAATCAAATTTCGCCGTTAATAATTTCGAGCGCGTGAAGCGCGCTTCGGGTCTGATCCCACTCCTGACACCAATTGTTACAGACGCGGTTTTAGATGTTAGTTTACCGAGCGGTTTGGTATTACCGCGTCCGAACAGTTACTCCCCGATTAGAACCCGATCCCGCCCGACGTTGACCAAATCGCGCTATGCTAAATCAATGAAGGAAAGGACACAACGGCTGGGATTAATGCAATGACACAAGGGGTACAGTTCTCAAGACCTCCGGAGGAGGATATAATTGGTGATGCAGAAACGGGTAGATTACACGGTAAGAGGTAAAGCACAGAAAAGATGGGCACTTAGACACAGTCTTATCTTATCCCCGACAGACCACAGACAAACGGGACAAGACTGACTTACACAGGGATTGATGGCAAGGAAGGACAGGCAGTCGATAGCACAAGGTGCACCTTGGCTCAGGGGCAGAATCAACACGGTCCGGTCCAGAGATGCGGGGAGGTATTGTCCACGCTCGGAGGTGGCGTCTTCTCTCTCCAAGCTGAGGGCGCATCTGACGTCACCTCCCTCTTCCTGCGCATGCTCAGCGGGGAGTGACACACCCTCGGCTCATTGTCTCCGCCCCAGATGGAATCGGTCCGCCGCTTCTATTGGGTGTGGGGGGTTACCGGGCTCCGCCCTTGACGAGGAGCTGACAGCGAGCCCCTGCGTGGTAACCCCGTCGGAGCACATGTTCAATGGCGGCTAACCAAGCCGGAGTGAGGACGCACACTCCCCGCGCCGCCGCCGCTGTTGTTGTTGTTGTTGTTGTACCATGAGGAAGAGCTGCGGGGAGGTATTGGGAGGTCCTAAACATTCTAACGGTGCCATACAATCACATTCTGGTGCAACGAAGAGTCAGAATTAATGGAAACGAGTCCTTAACTGACATAGACTAAGAATAACTAGCAAGATGTCCTATAGTTGTCTACGTGAGATGCGGTGGACCTGGATGCGACATTTAATGGGGGAAATAGGGGAAGGTCGGGTCTACAGAGTGTTGTTTACAGAAAATGGGACTAGGGAATGGGGGATTGGGGATAGTTGGGAAGTATTGGGGAAATAGGGGAATATTTACAAGCGGATATGGATGGAGGCCAATCTCATATCCGCAACATTATATATATATATATATATATATATATATATATATATATATATATATATATATATATATATATATATATATATATATATATATTGTTACAGACACGACTTTGATGTTATGGTGGGCCGAGCGGAATGGCCGCCGTGTCCGCACAAGTTACCCGATTATACTCGAACGTTGCCGAGTCGCGCTACGCTAAATCAATGAAGGAAAAGGACACAACGGCTGGGATTAAAATGACACGACACCAGGGATACGGTTCTCAAGACCTCCGGAGGAGGTTATATTAGGGCGGAAGGTCAGATTACAACGACAAGAGGGACAGCATAGAAAGGCAGGCACTTAGACACACTCTTATATTAGCCCCGACAGACGACAGATAAACGGGACAAAACTGACTCACACGGGGATTGATGGCAAGGAGGGGCAGGTCTTCGATGGCTCAAGGTGCACCTTGGCTCAGGGGCAAAATCGACCCGGTCCAGTCCAAAGATGCGGGAGGTCTCACTCAGCGCTCGGAGGTGGTGACTTGTCTTCTCAAGCTGGGGGCGCATCTCACGTCACGTCCGGTAAGTCGCTGCGTATATCCGGCGGGGAGTGACACGCCCTCGGTTCGTTAGCTCCGCCCCAGATGGAATCGGTCCGCCCTTCTTATTGGGTGCGGGGGGGTTACCAGGCTCCGCCCTTGACGAGGAGCTGACAGCCAGCCCCTTCGTGGTAACCCCGTCGGAGCGCATGGTCAATGGCGGCTAACCGAGCCGGTGTGAGGACGCACACTCCCCCGCGCCGCGCCGCCTCCATTCTCCTCTGTTGTTGTAGTTGTAGTTGTTGTTGTTGTTGTTGTTTGGGGAAGAAGATGGGAGGAGGTATGGGAAGGTCCTAAACTCACTACTGGTGCCATATAATCACATTCTGGTGCAACGAAGAGTCAGAATTAATGGAAACGAGTCCTTAACTGACATAGACTAAGAATAACTAGCAAGATGTCCGAAAGTTGTCTACGTGAGATGCGGTGGACCTGGGCACGACATTTAATGGGGGAAAAAGGGGAAGGTCGGTTCTACAGAGTGTTATTTACAGGCAATGGGACTAGGGAATGGGGGATTGGGGATAGTTGGGGAGTATTGGGGAAATAGGGGAGTATTTACAAGCGGATATTGAGGCCAAGTCCCATATCCGCAACATTGCACCCTTCTCTACCCTCGGGGCGTCCCGACCCGATAAATTTTTACCTATTTTAGTGTGGCACTCAGATGTAGTTCCCTCTACTATTAACTCTACCCTGAGTGCGACAGTTTTACAGATATTCACAAACGAGTAAATATGTCCCCCTGCGACGTTGCACCCTTCTCCTCACAGAAACACACCCACAGGATAACCGAATCGCGGAAAGAATTCTCAAACTAAACATACAGCCGGTAGGGAGCATTATTTACACAAGACTACGCTGATATTTACACTACGATCCAGGACCTGTTTTTGGAGGAACACATGCAGATGTTATGCATAGAGAGAGCACGCATGCCAGCATCGATACAACAACCCACGAGTGCTCTGTGGCCTTACGGCCTTTAATAATGTGCAGAGCACCCCTTCCAAGCACCAAAAGCACCACCCCATCATGTACAGTCAGCACCATCCGGTGCACCAATAAAGTGTCTATAAATCACCGGTGGTGTCGCAGCCGGCCGATGTTCTGCCGCTGGTCTTGCCTTCATGTGGTGCACTTGGCCTTCGTACTTCTTTCAAAAATAAAGAAAGGCGCCAACCGCGTCCATTTCTTTATTGTGGCCGTCAGGGGGCCAACTGTTAGTGGTTCACCTTGTATGGCATAGGTGCCACGTTGACCCATAGGTCCATCCATGGGTGGTGCTTGGCCGCATAAGACTGCGGTCCATGGTGGGTGGCCACAAACATTGCGGTCCATATGGTGTATCGATCCAGGCAGCAAGCAGCGAAAGTGCAGGCCCACAACTGCGAAGCCAGCACCTCTCTCTCCTCTCTCTCTGCCCCAAAGCCAGATCCTCGGAGGTGGGAGACAAAAGAAGCAGACAAGTGAGTAAGGTGGTAAGGGCGCAAAAGTGCACGCAATATAAGATGATGCACACTGGGGGCACATGGGAACCAGGTGAGACAGGTACGTTCCTACCGTACGCCCCCCCCCCCCCACCAGGTAACCTACATGGCCCCTCCCTTACCCCTTACTGCATCCACAAAACACAACACTACCCATAAACATCTACTTTACAAATCAACAAACGTCCCTACTGTCTTCCCCGTTCCTCCCATAAACCAAATTCGTCTTCTCTCCCTCCTAACCAATCAAATTTGCCATTTTCAACTCTCATCAAAATTTGCCATCTCCAACTGAACATCAAAATTTGCCATTACCAATTCATCATCAGTCCCTCCTAAGGAGGGAGAGATGGAATCACCCCAATGTCTCATCCACGTCGTGATGCGTCTCACAAATCCTCACAGCAATTCTCATTTCCTGCACACAGAACAAAGGAACACAGGTGTGGAGTCATCATCACCACAGGTAAGTGGCTGCGTATGGTGCGACAGGTTCATCAATCCTAACTATCTCCTAAATGACTTTAACAACTTTACACTACCCGGGGTCTTTCTCCGGCCAAACCATTGGCCCTCTTACACTATGGGTTCTAAAAACCAATTCCCATTGGCCAACCTGTGGTGCTTTTCAATTTGGGGTCTCACTCCCCCGATTCATCTCCCGGTGCCCTCGCACAATTTCTGGGCTGTGGCGTGTACCTCTCCCAGCGGGTCTACCCACCTGCACACCTCCACCACTGCAGTTGCCTCCGAGCTTACCTGCTCCTTACCCTAACCTAACTACCTGGGGAAGGCCCTCCTCCCCACTCGGTGCCCTCTCTGGCACTGGGCTGCCCGATCCACACCCGGGATCCTCAGGCACCCACTCACAACTACCGGCTCCCAGAGCCCACCTGCGGCCTCACCTGGCCGACATCCTCACAGTGGTGGAGTGCCCAATCAACTACACACACTAACAGGCTACACGCCCAGCCATTTCCACAACACTAATGCACCCATTCACAACACCATTCTGCAACCGCACCACAGATGCCAATATCCAACCACAATTTACCTATACCCTCTACCTAACACTTACACTACCCGCCCCGGGTACTCGTGAAAGGGGTCCACTCTTCCCCCATCCACACCTTCGCACCATGCACACCACTCTGCACCACTTACTCCAACTCCCTCCACACACCTGTACTTGCACACCTGTGCTCTCACACCTGGTGCCACCTGCACCCTTCTCTCCCCAAGCGCATTTGCGCTGATCCACAACACTCATTACTCACACACTGTTCCACACACCTGTCCAGTTGCACACCTGTGCAATCACACCTGTTCAATTCTCACACACACGGCATCATTGCAGCTAACTACTCCCTTCTGAAACTTGCGCTTCCCAGTCGTCCCTTTAAACTATTGCGCTCCCACGTCATTATCATCCACACTAATCTACCTGCGTCCCCACTACAGGTATCAGTCACTAACTAAACTTAACGTTACCTAATGTCATCTTCGCTAGATCCCTATCAATATAACCTAACCCACCCGGGCTAGTTTTCACTGCCATACACCCCATAATCTATTGCGCATTTGCCCCACCATGGGAAGGGTGGCAGGGATGCCAGCCTTACCCACCGGGCCCATCGCTCACTACCAATTTTGCACATCAAATTTCGACAAATCAAAAATTTGCCAATCACTACCCATCATCTGCCAATCACTACTGCCAATCCCTTGCCAATCATCAAATTTTGTTTTTCTCTAATTTTTGGGTCCAAAACACTAACCTCATCACCCAGTCTACTCACTAATGCCTCTCGGTGCGCCAATTCACTTCTAAAGCTCGGCTTTGTAAAGCCCAGCCATGAATGCGGGTTGTTTGTGCCAGCGGCAGGATGCGTCCGGCACTCGGTGCAGGGACGGGGGCTTACCCGGGCCGAGATCCCACGCACCATCTCGGCGTGGAGCCATCCAATGTCCCGATCTCGACCTGCCGGACTGCCTCAACAAAAGGTGGTCGCCATGACGACCCTTTCTATCGGGCTGCCCGCTCCGCCTCGTGGAGCACGGACGCGGCCGTTCAAAGCGAGGCCCAGCACGCACCGAGGGCCCGCTTCGGCTATAAGTCGCCCTAACTGCTAAACCGGTTACCGTCGATGCTTCACCTGGACGCTTACACCCCGCAGCCCGTTCCTTGCTCACACATCCAGCCGTTTCCATGCTCCTCGTACCTTTCCTTACACACCCAGGTACACCCATTCCACTCACAGCCTTGGTCACACACCTGACCACCGAACACTTTGGCACACATTCGTTGGTCGCACACCTCACCAACACACCTCTTCGCGCCCCCTCCTCGGTCACCTCCTCTGTGACAATCACAGGTGTGCTCTCATTCGCACACCCAACCACGTGCCTCACAACCAACTCCAGCGTGCATTCCCACTCACGCTCTACCATTCCAGGTGTGCATCCTTCCATCCCAGGTGTACATCCTCGCTCACCTGTCACAACCAACTCACTCTCCTTGTCACTCTCACTACTCTCACCTCCATTCTTGACAACGCACTCACCCTTACTCCCGACAGCGCACTCTTTCCTCAGGCACCTGTCCGTCACACACCTTTCTCGCACACACTCTCCCGTTACACCCTCTGTAACACTCACCACAGGTGTGCATTCTTCCTTGCCTTTGACAGCGCACTCTTTCCCCATGCACCTGTCCGTCACACACCTTTCTCGCGCACACTCCTGCGCACACTCTCCCGTCACACCCTCTGTAACACTCACCACACCGCGCTTCCATGTGCTCCCTCGCACACGCGCTACGACCGACTCACTCTCGCCAGCACCCTCACTCCTTGGCACGCACTTTTTCCTCACACACCCCAGAGTCGGACTTTCTTGCACACCTCCTCTTTCGCACACCAGACCTGTCGCACACTTCACCAACGGCCTCTCACGAACACCCGGGTCCATCTCGACCCCCAAGCTTATTAAATCCCCTGGCGCATCATACGCACGACCATATTGGTCACCACTTACACTGGGTCCTCTTCCTCTTCGCTTCTCCTCCATCACCTGCGAATCCCTCATCCGGTTAATGAGCACATCATCACGATCCGAACACAGACTTCGGACCAATTCTTTTATCTCCTCTTTTATCTCTTTCTTATCCCCTCTCCGTCGCTTCTTAATTTCGCTCACCCCTTCTTCCACTTCTTCTAATTTCTGCTTCACCTCCTTCATCTCTTCGTGCGCCCCTTTAAGCTCTTCCTCTAACTCCACTTTATTTTTTTCTATGTGCTCCCGCACCTCCCGCTCTTTAACCTCCATCACCTCTACCACCTTGTCCATTTTCCTCGTCAGGTCCTCATGTACCGTCTGACACTCTTTTTTAATTACCCCTACGTCCTTTTTCATCTCCTTCTGTGTCGATTTTAAACCCTCTATTACCGCTGTGTTCTTCTTTACCTGACCCCCAACTCCTTTTGTCCCACTGTCAGTTGTTCTACTCCCAGCGTCAACTCCTCTATACCACTTTGCAATTTTACAGTCCCCTTTCTCACCTCCTTCTCCATGCGCTCCTTACAGTGCCTCACCTCCTCGCGCACTCCTCCGACCTCCTCACTCACTCCTCTTCTGATCTCCTCTCCCATCAATTGCATCTCCTGCCCAGATGCCACCCTCATCTGCTCCATTTCCTCCCTGTGAGCATCCAGTTTGGTTTCTACCCCCATTCTGACCCCCTCTATCTGCTGCCCCATTTGTTTAACTTCCCTTTCCGCTTGGTCCCTCATGTCCCTCAATTTGCCTTCCATGGTGTTTTCTAACCCCTCTAACCCATTTTTCACTCCCTCTATCTGATTCTCCTGGGCAGCCATTCTATTTTCTACCCCCGTTAACCCCTCCTGTATTTCCCCTAATCTATTGTCTAATTTCCCAAATTTCTTGTCTAATCCCTTAAAATTATTGTCTAATTCCTTAAAATTATTGTCTAATCCCTCACCGGTACCCCTCGCTTCGTCCCTCATTACCCCCAATTGGTTTCCCATTACCCCCATTTGGCCCTCCAATCGCTCACTCTGAGCATCCATCCGGTTTTTCAAACCTCCAATTTGGTCTCCCATTTGTTCCATAAAGGCTCTCATTTGCAGGAGGAAAAGGTTCGAATCCACCAGGGGCGCTGCCACGGTCGCGGGCGCCGCGACCAGCGAGGCGCCATTTTGCGCACCCGCAATGTCGGGCGCAACGACGCTAATTTGTGCGTCTGCTACCCTCGCTGCTTCGCTCTCCTCGCGTCCCTCAATTTGGTCCTGGACCGACCCTGCCTCACTCTCCTCTACCGGACCCCAGCTGTCTTGATCCGCCATAGCGCGACTTTCAAAATTCGGGTTTTTATATTTTGTAAAACACAATCAAATTTCGCCTTTATAATTTCGAGCGCGTAAACGCGCTCCGGATCGAATTCTACTTCCCAAAATTTGGGCCTAACAAATTTAGTCCCAGGTCCGAATCCGACACTCCTGACACCAATTGTTACAGACACGACTTTGATGTTATGGTGGGCCGAGCGGAATGGCCGCCGTGTCCGCACAAGTTACCCGATTATACTCGAACGTTGCCGAGTCGCGCTACGCTAAATCAATGAAGGAAAAGGACACAACGGCTGGGATTAAAATGACACGACACCAGGGATACGGTTCTCAAGACCTCCGGAGGAGGTTATATTAGGGCGGAAGGTCAGATTACAACGACAAGAGGGACAGCATAGAAAGGCAGGCACTTAGACACACTCTTATATTAGCCCCGACAGACGACAGATAAACGGGACAAAACTGACTCACACGGGGATTGATGGCAAGGAGGGGCAGGTCTTCGATGGCTCAAGGTGCACCTTGGCTCAGGGGCAAAATCGACCCGGTCCAGTCCAAAGATGCGGGAGGTCTCACTCAGCGCTCGGAGGTGGTGACTTGTCTTCTCAAGCTGGGGGCGCATCTCACGTCACGTCCGGTAAGTCGCTGCGTATATCCGGCGGGGAGTGACACGCCCTCGGCTCGTTAGCTCCGCCCCAGATGGAATCGGTCCACCCTTCTTATTGGGTGCGGGGGGCTTACCAGGCTCCGCCCTTGACGAGGAGCTGACAGCCAGCCCCTTCATGGTAACCCCGTCGGAGCGCATGGTCAATGGCGGCTAACCGAGCCGGTGTGAGGACGCACACTCCCCCGCGCCGCGCCGCCCCCATTCTCCTCTGTTGTTGTAGTTGTAGTTGTTGTTGTTGTTGTTGTTTGGGGAAGAAGATGGGAGGAGGTATGGGAAGGTCCTAAACTCACTACTGGTGCCATATAATCACATTCTGGTGCAACGAAGAGTCAGAATTAATGGAAACGAGTCCTTAACTGACATAGACTAAGAATAACTAGCAAGATGTCCGAAAGTTGTCTACGTGAGATGCGGTGGACCTGGGCACGACATTTAATGGGGGAAAAAGGGGAAGGTCGGTTCTACAGAGTGTTATTTACAGGCAATGGGACTAGGGAATGGGGGATTGGGGATAGTTGGGGAGTATTGGGGAAATAGGGGAGTATTTACAAGCGGATATTGAGGCCAAGTCCCATATCCGCAACAATATATATATATATATATATATATATATATATATATATATATATATATATATATATATATATATATATATATATATATATATATATATATATATATATATATTGTTACGGTCCGCGGATTAGGATGTTATTTTTACCGAGCGGAGGTATAACCGCGGCCGAACAGTTGTTCCCCGTCTAAACCCGATTCACCCGACGTTGGCCATATCGCGCCACAGATACTCAATAGGGGAAAAGACTAAGACGACACGGATGTGAAGAAAAGGAAGACGAAGGCAAAGAAAGGTTTGAAATACGATTACTATTTATGACTATTTACAGGCTCAAAGTAACCAAGGAGAAGGAAAGATAATAAAATAATATACAGAAGCTTTTAGAGACACAGGGAAAATACTAGCTTACCTAACAGGCTAATTACTACCCAGGACAGAACAAACGAAGACACAGACTCAAGCGGGGAATTGCTGAGTGGATTGGCTGGAAGGAGGTGTGTGGCTGGAGGGGGGGGGGGGGGGCGGACGGCACGGAGCTGGCTGGAGCTTGATCCCGCACGGGACGTCGGGCTGGACCTCGACGGCCGCTGATGCCACCGGGCCTGTCGTGTGCGCGGGTTCACGGGTCGGAGCTGCTTGGTGGAGCCGACGCGCTGGTGGGGGGTCTGGCGTGACGGGTTCTCTCCTCTCTCTTTCTTGGTCCAACCACTCTTTCTCCACCGACAACTCAACGCAACCACTCAACGCAACCACTGACTACCCCTGACGACCAACTCAGCTCTTGTCATGGACCTCTCTACGCAGCTCTGTTCTGACGACCCAGCTCTTTCCTTGGACCCATCTCTCGTGGGGGCGTCTCTCATGGGTTATATATAGCCCCACCCTTGAAACTTTGCGAACCTCCCCGATCGCTCTTCCTCCGCCCTCTCAAACCAAACCCCTCGTGCTTGGTTGGTTGTTCGGGGCCGGGCAACTCCTCCCCTCTCTGACGAGGTGGGGACCCGCCTTTCTTCCCCAACCCTGTGTGGAAGTGTAACTCAGTGTAACTCATTGGTTGGAACTGGTAACGAACCAAGGTACGAGCAGGTGGTCGTAAGAATGTCAGGAATGCATCTCGCCCTGTCGAAGCTGGGAGTCCTGTTGTGTAGCTTTAGCACGGCCCCGGGCTAACACACATTCCCAAGCCTTCACTATTGACTTGGGACATCGGGATGCAAAGAGGGTGAAGGAACTCCCCAGCAGGGGGGCGGGCATGCATGACCTCGGGGCATTTGCGGAGAAGGGATTAGCGCGACAAGGCCCATATAAACCAGAGCAAACTATGAGTCAGGATCACTTGCCATCAGAAGCCCTGCCCGATGGAATGAACGAGTATGGCGCTACGGAGAAACATCGGCTGAGAAAGAGGGACTATGCGGATAGAGTTATCTGGTCCATTGAGTTAACGGTAGTTATTAGTATTTGAATGAAGTGAACAACTAGTTAATAAAGTCATGACCTTTTGTAAAACCTGTTTCCGATTATTGGAGTCTTGAGTCCCAAACCACTTCCACGACAATTTGGCGAGCCAGATAGGGGTCAATTTGGACACAACATCTGAAAAGGTAAGTTATTCTTTGTTATTCTTGTCCAAAATATGATCTACGAACCTGCGTTTAGTTCTTGTACATACATGGTTGAGGAGGTGGTGTGGGGCTTCCCGCGATATAGGTAACATGCCGCGATATAGGTAACATAACGATAATCCGAGGAGTTTAACGTATTTTTGCGCTGTGTAAATAAATGCGCCAGTTCGACGCTGGTTATTAGAAGCCTTACCATGTACTTGGAGCAACATCGTGCCATGAGTGCACCATGAGACGATCTGCTCCCAAGTCTTGTAAGGCCGGTACATTTGTGTAGCACTTGGAATACAGATATTTTTTCTCTCTCATTCAAATTGGATGAAAATTGCATACCGACACTCCCTCACTATCCCTCATTGTCCCTCATGTTCATTCCGGCTACCTGTCTCTTGCTCCCGCTCCTTCTCCCTCCCTTTAGTTCCCATTGGCGGACACTTTGCGAGGAGCAAAGCGTTTGTGTGAACCCTCAACCTCAACCTAAGTTGAAGTTGTTACTGCAGGGTTAT